>NC_135997.1:37773065-37818065 GCF_048128805.1 Centroberyx gerrardi
CAGACAGACAGACAGACAGACAGACAGGCAGACAGGCAGACAGGCAGACAGGCAGACAGACAGACAGACAGGCAGACAGACAGACAGGCAGACAGACAGACAGAGTCAGAGCCAGGTGGAGCTGACCTCTGACCTCTGTCTCACAGCAGGATGTTTCTCCACATCATCAGTATGACCTGCAGTCTAGCTTCTGCCAGCTTCAGGATGTTTCTCATTTGTTTACAGTCATAAGAATGTCTTTACCAAATGGAGTGATGATTCACTGATGTTAAAATGACACTTATAGCGTCTTTAAAGTAACCAATCAGAGCATCGGCACCCACCTGTCTCCATGGCGCCCAGGAGGGCGGGGGGGAGGCTGAGCGCTCGGGGCCGGACCTCCGCCAGCGGCAGGACCTGCAGGAGACGCTCCACAGGTTAAAACATGAGAGACCTTCTTCTTCTCTCAGTGAAATGTTTCAAGCTGCAGCACTGTCTGAAGCCTGTCTGGATTACATGCAGTTTGATTGATTACATATTATATTATTGATTGATAGTATGGGAAACCCTTAACTTCAACTGACTCTGAGACATTTTGATCATAATGAAACTCCTCCAGTAAACCTCTGCCTGTCTGGACAGATCAATGAACTGGACTGAACCAAGCGTACCTTGCTGCTGGGGGTGGAGCCTATGTGGACTGAACCAAGCGTACCTTGCTGCTGGGGGTGGAGCCTATGTGGACTGAACCAAGCGTACCTTGCTGCTGGGGGTGGAGCCTATGTGGACTGAACCAAGCGTACCTTGCTGCTGGGGGTGGAGCCTATGTGGACTGAACCAAGCGTACCTTGCTGCTGGGGGTGGAGCCTATGTGGACTGAACCAAGCGTACCTTGCCGGTGGGGGTGGAGGGGGTGGAGCCTATATGGACTGAACTAAGCGTACCTTGCCGGTGGGGGTGGAGGGGGTGGAGCCTATGTGGACTGAACCAAGCGTACCTTGCCGGTGGGGGTGGAGGGGGTGGAGCCTATGTGGACTGAACCAAGCGTACCTTGCTGCTGGGGGTGGAGCCTATGTGGAATGAACTAAGCGTACCTTGCAGCTGGGGGTGGAGGGGGTGGAACCTATGTGGACTGAACCAAGCGTACCTTGCCGGTGGGGGTGGAGGGGGTGGAGCCTATGTGGACTGAACCAAGCGTACCTTGCCGGTGGGGGTGGAGGGGGTGGAGCCTATGCGGGGCAGGGGGATGCTGTCCACCAGCTCTAAAACCCCCTGGATCTTCTGGTCGGAGATCTTCACATGGAGCAGAGGAAGTTCTCCTGACACCTTGAACCTGGAGCAGGAAGTCACATGACCACCGACAGCAAATCAACAGGCTGGAACAGCCGTTCACCACAAACTACAAGAAGCAGTAAACGTAGTCTTGTAGTAAACATGTCGTCAAGAAGAGGCAGCAGTAAACATGTCGTCCCTCACGACCGATGCCGCCTGTCTGGGCCAATCAGAAACCAATACGTCTCCTTGTTTTCATAGTTTTTCAATAGTAGCGCCCCCCATGGGCCAATTAGTGTCAATTAATTGAATTGAACTGACACCAAAGAAACCCCAGAAACCCCTCTGGTCCCTCCCTGGCTCCAGATCTCAACACTAATCAGATTCTGAGGAAACTTGAGGAAGTTCGGCCTTCCACTTCTGGGATCCGGCATTTTCAAAATCACCCAGTAAACACTGTGACATACTAGCTGCTGATTGGTCCAGAATCCGTGTGCATCACTGGTGAGGGGCGACATGTTTACTGCTGCTCTGATGAACCAGTAAAACAAACTGAATGGAAACAGTTACACTGCAGTGCGGCAGCATGTCAGAAAGTCAGAAGAAGAAGAAGAAGAACTTTTATTGAGATTATCTTTCAGTTTTGTTTTGTCTATTTCTGTGCTCCCTCCTTCTCTCTCTTTCCATTGCTTCAATGTCTCTGACCAGAGCAGACCAGTTCAGACCGCTTCAGACCGGATCAGACCGGTTCAGACCAGTTCAGACCGGTTCAGACAGCGTACCTGGCCATCCTGGCGTCTTTCTCCACCATGCATTTGGCCAGCTGGATGGTGAAGTCCATCGGCTGGAGGATGTGCTGGACAGACGAACCCTGCAGCCGAGCCGTCTTCCAGGCCTCTCCTGCACACACACCCCAATACACACACACACACACACCCCAATACACACACACACACACCAACGCAAAATTAAAAAAAACAGAAATTATTTTCAGCAGTGACACTGCAGACGCTGGTGTGCTTGTGTGTTTGTGTATCTGAGCGAGCCTGTGTGTGTGTGTGTGTGCGTGTGTGTGTGTGTGTGTGTGTGTGTGTGTGTGTACCTGACTTGCTGTACAGCAGCTGGACGCTGCGCAGCTCCAGTGAGTATCTCTCGTACGCTCGGTCCATGATCTCCTCCAGAGAGGAGAAGGAGGATGAGACCGGCTGGCCGCTCTGCTCCACGCTGTTCAGCTGGACACACACACACACACACACACACACACACACACACACACACACACACACACGTTACACTGGGATCATTCACTTCAAATGACAGGATCTGTTGTAATGTTACAGCTGATAACTGTCTGATCCAATGTGGACTAAGAGAAGACCAACCAGCTGTCAGCTGAGCAGGTTAAACATCTTTACAACTATTATTTCCTTGTGTGATTTTGAAAAATGACAACACTGGACTGTACAGAAAGTGAGTTGGGAGTCTGGCAGGAACAATTTGAATGCTGAGATATTTCAAACATATGAAACAGAAATTTCTAAAATGTAAAAACAGCAGTTAGTTGATATTGGTTTTGTCTTTCTAGTGTTAATTTAAATATGTTTGAATCACATGATCCTGATGGAAGAACGAGCAAAAGACATAAGAGAGTAAAAGAGTAAGAGAGTAAGAATGAATGAAAGAAAGAAAGAAAGAGAGAAAGAGAGAAAGAGAGAACCCGGACCTGTAAGCTGCCGAAGTCGATGATGAGCAGGTGCGACTCGGCCTGGTAGAAGCCGGACTGAGGCAGCAGCAGGTAGGAAGGCTTCAGGTGGATCCTCAGGTCCAGGACCTTCCTGGTCTCGATGATGTGAGACAGACCTGCAGCCCACACACACACACACACACACACACACACACACACACACACACACACACACACACAGAGCTTTAATCTAACAGACTGACCTGCAGGAGACAGCAGAGCTCAGCTGAACACACACACACACACACACAGCTCTGAACTGATCTGAACTGACCGGTGGCGGTTTTCTCCTTGATCTCCTCCAGCTTGGACAGCGTGGCGGAGGTCAGCACCTCCAGGTCGACGCCCTTCCCCGTCTTAAAGAACTCCACCATGCTGTTCACCGTCAGCTGGAGAGGAAACACCACACACACACATTACACACACATCACACACACATCACACACACATTACACACACATCACACACACATTACAGGTGATGATGCTGTCTGGTGGAAGCTGTTGTCTCCCTGGTCTTCTGTTTGTCTGATCAGGTTTTTCAGTGTTTTGGCAGTTTTCAAAAGTTCTGAAGGAACTGACGGATCTTCAGAGAGCTCCGAGAAACAATCGAGCCAATCAGAGCCTTTGTGGGCGGGACTAAAGTTTGAACCGTTCCTGCGACGGTTTTACATTGATGTTTCGGCAGAATAATATTTTTGAAATCACCAAATCAACAAATTTGAGATTTGAGATTTGAGATTGTTCTCTAGCTTGTGAAACACCGAACAGTCTTCAGCCTCGGTCAGTTCATCGGCACCAAGCCTGAGCAAACGGTAAAAAGGTAGAAAGTGCGTGTTTACGGCGTCGTAGATGATCTCGACGGGCTGGGAGTGGACGCGCAGCAGCTGGTCGGCGGCGCTCTCCTCCGGGTTCAGCTCAAACAGGATGCTGAGCAGCGAGGAGGCGGAGTCTCCCA
Source organism: Centroberyx gerrardi (assembly GCF_048128805.1). Lineage (NCBI taxonomy): Eukaryota > Metazoa > Chordata > Actinopteri > Beryciformes > Berycidae > Centroberyx > Centroberyx gerrardi. Next base: position 37,777,018 of record NC_135997.1, read on the forward strand.
CCGAGGCGATGAGCGACGGCACCGCCCCCTGCTGCTCCAGACCCGTCACGTACCAGTGCTCCAGAGCCGCCTCCACCCTGAGGAGGGGGGGGGGGGGTCAGAGGTTAATGACACACACACACACACACACACACACACACACAGAAGAAAAGGCGAGAGAGACACTGATGTTTCCGTTCACTTGACACAGATAGAGGAGTGAGTCTGAAGGGCTCTTGGCTCTTTGAGTGTGTATTGTGTCGTGTTGTGCGCACGTGCAGCGACTGGGGGGTGCTGTGTGTGTGTGTGTGTGTGTGTGTGTATAACCAATATATATGTATATATACAGTCATAACACTGTTTCATGTGCTCATACACTCCAACCTTGCAGCCAGCTGTAAATGAGAGTCCTACATACATGAATAAAGACACACACACACACACACACACACACACACACACACTAAGGTTTGCATTCACTTGACACACATACAGAGGAGTGTGAGTCTTTGGAGGGCTCTTTGAGTGTGTATTGTGTTGTGTTGTGTTGTGTTGTGTGCACGTGCAGTGATTGGGGAGTGGGCGCTGTATGTGTGTGTGTGTGTGTGTGTGTATGTGGGAGGATTTGAGTCTGTGTTTAAATAATATATATTGGTTACAGTCAGGTGAATGAAGGATTGATCAGTCTTTTGTTTTCTGTGTTTTCCAACAGAACTGATAACTATCATCTCTGATCTCACCTGACTTCACCTTGCTGTTTAAAAGAAAGTTCAACCTATTTGTGTTTTTGAAGGCTGAGACCAATATTTTTGTATTGACAGCTGATATTTTGTGTCGATAAAATCAATATCAATATCTTTAAATTTGACCATTTAAATTCCAAAAAATCACAACTACTCAGTGCAATTTCTACAAATGCAAGCAAAGAAAAGGAAAACATTCATCAGTAAGATGTGTTTCTGGCACTAACACACCCCCACACTACACAATCACAACACTTTCACATTTTACATTCTAGGAAAGCGGACAATCATCCAGACGAAGAGGCTGATGAGGAGGGTGAGGGGGGGTGGGGGTGGGGGGGGGGGCTGAGGGGGGCGGGGCTTACTTGATGGCCTGGGCTCCGGGTCTCTGGGAGATCTTGGTGCTCAGGTCGATCATCTGGACTTTCAGGATCTCTGGAACGTTTGGCTCCTCTCTGACTGTGATGGAGGTCCGGAACAGCTTGAAGGTGATGATGACAGCTACATACTGGAGCACACACACACACACACACACACACACACACACACACACACACACACAGACACACACACATATGATAAGGAATGTACTGCCGTTGCATCGCTGTCAGTTTGGCATCCATGTGTTGTTCTAGCTTTCTACAGAGAGCTTTTATTTTGAAAGAGGAGCAAAGGGGAAAAGCACCTGGACCAGATTCATCAATGTGGACAAATGGAAAGAAAACAGTTTTAACAGTTACAATTATTTGCTGTTTGGAGGATGTTTAAGATGAGGATGACATTTTATTTTATGCTTTTTTTAATGTGAAAAGTCAGAAAACTCCCAGTATCAGGTTTATTTCTCATAGTTTCATTATTATTTCATGCTGCTCTGTACCTGCTTGGGTAAGGTCAGGTTGTGCGAGCTGCCGCTGTATCCGATGGCGGTGTAGAGCTTCGCCTTCTCATCTGAGGTCATCAGCTCGTCCAGACCGGCACCTGAAGACCAGAAGAAGAGAACATCTTCATCTCCAACTGGATCTGGAACCTGACAACTCTTCATCTCACCTAACCCATCTAACCCTAAACCTTATTTTAGTTGTCAACATGTTTCTGCACTAAAGTCACCAAAACAACTTCCTGAATGTTGAATGCACTTGGTGTTTAAAGTGATTCTGCTTGAGGTTTGAGGATGGAGGAGACTCACTCTCCGGCTCCTTGCTCTCCTCCTGCTCCTGCTCCTCCTTCTCCTTCTTGGCTCTCCTGCCAAACAAGTTGCTGAAGAAACCTCCTCCTCCTCCTGCCTGCTTCTCCCCCCCCGCTGCCTTCTTCACCACCTTCTGGCCTGAACGGATCACCTGAAGGAAGGAAGGAAGGAAGGAAGGAAGGAGAGGGGAAAGAAGGAGATAAGGAGTGAAGAAGAAACAGAAGAAAGTGTGGAGAGAGGAGGTGAAAGAGAGAAGGAGCAAGACTACAACAAGCCTCCAAATCTCTGATCCAGCTGCAGCTTTGTAAAACAATGAAGGGTTCGGTGCCTTGCTCAAGGGTTGAAGGTAGTTGAGGGAAGAGGAAACATTTCTGAGGAGTTTTTTCTCTTTAAAGCACTTTGTGACAATCCTGTTCTATCATTAAACTGGACTTCAAAACTAGACTAGACCATCCAGATGTTCTCATCCACTCCAGGAATGGAACCAGCGACCTGACAGCCACCGGCCTGCGTCTCTAACCTCTGACATCATCATTAAGATCTCAGGTTGTCATCAGAATCGTCTTTACCTCCATCTGGGCCTGCTGCCGGGCCAACGTGATGTTGAAGACGTCCAGGACTTTCTCCAGATCCTGATGGAAACAAACAGAAGAAAAGCTGCTTCAGTCACCAAGTGAAAAACACAAATCCATTCCTGAAAACTGACAAAGACACAAGGAGAGGCGGAGCTACGACTGAAACACCTGAACATGTTTAGTAGTTCAGCTGTCAGGATGTCAGCCATGTTGAGACGTTTGGCTCTCTGCTGCCAACAGTAAAATGTTAAGAATTAATTTTTGTATAAAGTAATATTGACAGGCTGGAAGAATCTAGCTGTGCTCCAGCAGCTCCTGGGTGTCCAGACGGGTTCCTCCTCCCTCCTGCTGCAGAACATCAACATGCAGAGCGGTGAAACTTTGACACGAAAAGATGATTTATATTTTACGTTCCCAGGCAATTTTACTCAGAAACACAGTAGGAAACTTTGACAGAAAACAGGAAGTCTAACGCACTTAGCCCTCCCAGAGACAGGTGATTGACAGCTCGGAGCCCCGCCCCCCTGCTCCAGACTCAGATGCCATTGGTCAGATGCCCAAGCCACAAAATGTACTTTGATAGCAAATAGTAGAGCGGTGCCGTCAATATCGCTGTGATTCTGACAAATGATTTTACTCATTTATGTTCACCAACATGGGACTGATGCTGAATTCAAACAAAATGTCAGTTCACCTACAACAGCTTCAATGCATTATGGGAAAAAGCCTCAAGGCAACAAATATTATTTCAAAAGAAGAAACATGATCAGCAACATTCAGACTGACCCACCTGTATCTGTCTGTCTGTGTCCTGGCTCAGTTTGCCCTGAGTCAGCAGCTTGGTCTTGTAGACCGCCTTGTAGGCCTTCAGGTTCTCCCTGTGCTGCCTGATGTGGGACCAGGACCACATGCGGTTTAAGCGTCGGATGTGAACCTCCAGGATACTGCTGAGTCCGTACCTCCACCTGCAGGGAGGACGCGAAACAAACACACCCAAACCTCAGACCTCAGACAGGTGAACCGACATCTTTCTTTGACCTCAAATCAAATCTTTATTTGAACTGACGCTCCATGTGTCAGGTGATCTCTCAGCTGGTCAGATTCTGATGAAACTCCCATGATGCATCTCACCACTCTGTTCCAGCTTTTCAAACACTAATGAGCACAAGGGGTTCGCTGCTGTTACAGGTCAAAACACACACACACACACACACACACACACACACACACACACACACACACACACAGGCTCTATTCGTGGGGGACAACATGTTAACTGCTGCCTTGTGATGTCACATCCTGTATACTGACAAACGCCCTAAGTGCCTTGTGATGTCACATCCTGTGTACTGTGGTTTACTGTGTGGTGGATTATTCATCATGTTTCAGCTCCAGTGGTCTTCAGCCATCTTTCTGCTGTTTTGCTGCATCACAGTTCGTATGGATCACCTGGTCAGTGTTTTGGTTTTTGGACGTTACAGTTTACTGCGTCCTCACTGAGTGTTTAACCTTCTGAGAACTGAAATGTTTAGACCATCAGAAAGTCAGTTTGGGAGATTTAAAAGATTACAACTCATATAAAGCAGTGATCAAAGAAAGCAACAGATCCCTTTACAAAGATGTCAGACAAATCAGATCTATTAAAAGTATCGATAGACTGAACACAGCTCGGAGTTTCTCTTCATGATCCTATCTGTCTCTAACATGAGGAGCTCTGACTGACCAGAGTTTGGCGTTTCTGTGGACCGGAGCGTCGGGTCTGAACTTCCTGTACGGCCCGTTCTTCACCATGCAGTCGACCGACTCCAGCAGATCCACCATGGTCAGGTACTGCAGAGACACAGAGGACACCAGGCGTCATGAGCTGGAGCCGCACCACACCGGGGAATAAATACTGTTAGCTGCTTCCTGTTTCGCTCCCCTCACAGGCGCTCCCTTGATTGGCCGAGCAGAGCCAATCAGAGCCGAGCCAGCTGCAGTCTGCTGGTGACGTAGTGAAGCTAGTTAGTGGCGGGACTGGAAACTTTATACAATATCATGTATGAATTCACATATTAAAATATTAACTACTTAATTTCCTCATACAACCAGTTGCTGTTTTGGTGACTTGTTTGTTTCCAGTTTCCACTGTATTTCTACTGTACTTCCACTGTATTTCCACTGTACTTCCACTGTATTTCCACTGTATTTCCACTGTACTTCCACTGTATTTCCACTGTATTTCCACTGTACTTCCACTGTATTTCCACTGTATTTCCACTGTACTTCCACTGTATTTCCACTGTACTTCCACTGTACTTCCACTGTATTTCCACTGTACTTCCACTGTATTTCCACTGTATTTCCACTGTACTTCCACTGTATTTCTACTGTATTTCCACTGTATTTCCACTGTACTTCCACTGTATTTCTACTGTTACTTACGAAAGGAAAGGAGATAATGCCGTCCCACAATTCTTTGCAGCAGCAACGACGCACCGTTCGGCCGTTCACGAAAACAAACGATCATGACCGACAAGGGACGCAATATGTTAAACCCATAGAGGCGAACTATGAACGTTACGCTACTGTTGTAAAATGATCAAAGAGAAGTTAGTCCTTATGAATTCTCCTTCACATCTTTCCTTGACCTCATGACGTTTTCCAACAAGGTCAAGGAAAAGTGGTTAGGAATAGGAGTTAGGACGTATTTTTTTGACTATTCGACCGCAGCCCATCTGTTAGTCAGAGACGCCCTCTAGAGGCCATCTGACCAAGAGACACCTCACTGAGTGTTACCTGTCTGACTGGCTGACTGACTGACTGACTTGAATTTGCCTCATGATGCCCTCGGCTGGGACATAAGAACATATTTTACTCAGTCAACATGTAGGTGGGCCTGTGGTGCTGTTGAAGTGACAAACACTAATCTGATGTTTTTGAGTTTTCTATTCATATTGGACTCATGTTATCAGGTGAGTGAAGCAAAGAGTTGTGGTTGATGTGTATAATGAATATATACAAATTATTGATAATAGCTGAAGTACATTAGAAGTTAATTTTAGTCTAATGATGTATATCCAGCAAAGAAAGGCAGCACAGCCATATTTTCTCTTCATATAAGCATGTTGTATATAAATCAATGTGAATGAAGGTTTGAGCAGCAGCTCTCCCACAGCTGAGGAATAATAATAATATTTTTGAGGGAACCTTCAGACTTCCTGCTGATGTGTCTCTTACATACAATCTGTATGAACTGATCAGTCACGTTAACTGATGAGTTTCAGTAAATCCTCGGTGGAAAATCCCCTCCAGCCGAGCGGACATCCTGCAGCTGTGCATCCCATAATAAAACCTGATTACAGTTTACACACCGCACTTTATCTGGTTCAGGGAAACCTCAACTTTATTTAACCTGCAGTGTGAACGCTGGGCGGCGGCGAGGATCCGACCCAAACAACGTGTTCCTGCTCAAGTTCAAGGTTGACTTTTCTCCTACTGGAAACTGCCGGTCAGGTGCAGTAAAACAACACAATACTGTAATAAAAGGATTATACAATGTAATAAAATAGATTATACTGTAATATAGCAGCGTCATCTGACATCTCATCTCAAGTTCCCCTCACAATGAAGAAGTTAAAGTGCAGAGTGTGAAGACAGAGACATGAAGACAGAACAGACCAGGAACAGACCAGGAACAGACCAGGAACAGACCAGGAACAGACCAGAGGAAACCTCCAGGCAGGAAGTGGAAATGTTCTGTGTCCTTCAGGTAGGACACAGTTAATGGTGGACAGAAGTCCTCGCTTCAATAAAACCTTTTCCAGAATGAACCTATGACTGTAAAAAATAAAACACATCTAACTCTTTTGTCAGCAGTGAATCATGTGACTTGATTTGATTCCAGTCAGTTGACATGAGCGTTAGCGTCCTGTGTAGTTTAGCTAGCTAGCGATGACGTCTCTCCTGGAAGAGAAATGAACTGAGAGAAAAAGGAGGAGTTTGATCTTTTCTTTCATGTGTTTTAAAAAGCAGTTTGGTCAGACCGGCTGTAGTGTGATGTTACTACAGTCACATGACGAAGCCGTCTGCCTCACACCGGTTGGTTCATACAAGGAGCTGGTTAGGAAGCTTCCTAGTGAGGGAGCAAGGAAGGAGGAAGTGTCCTTCCCAATGAGACAGAGTCTATGATGAGTGACAGTAGCTACAGGCTAACACTTCAGCGTACACTATGTTGAGTGACAGTAGCTACACGCTAACACTTTAGCGTACACTATGTTGAGTGACAGGAGCTACACGCTAACACTTTAGCGTACACTATGTTGAGTGACAGTAGCTACACGCTAACATTTCAGCGTACACTATGTTGCTGAGTCAACATGACACTTCCCAGAAAGTGGTGAGGCTTTTAACTTCAGTGTATTTGTTGATTAAACTAATCCAGGCAGGTGGAGTGTGTGTGTGTGTGTGAGTGTGAGTGTCAGTGTGTGTGTGTGTGTGTGTGTGTGTGTGTCACCTGGGGTTTGGTCATCTCTATAGCGATGTTCTGAACCTCCAGGTGCAGGTTTGCTTTAGGAGACTTCAGCTCCACCTCAGCGTTGGGGTTGATGCACATCTTGGCCGAGGCGAAGATCGGTTTGAAAACTACAAGCAGAAACCAGTGAAAGAAAACATCAGCACATGTGGAAATGGATAAAAACACCCTGATGATAAGATCACACTAAATTTACAGTTTGGTTTCCTCCAATTCATCCAAACACATCAGCAACACATCCGACCTTCATTTGTGTCGTCGCTGCTCTGCTTTATTTGCCTTTTAGCATTAAAAGTGTTAAATCAAACAGCCTCAAAATACACAAGGAACTGAAATACATCATTCATATGGGTAAGTGCTGTTTTCTACCCTGTAACCCAGTATTTATCCTACTGAATGTTGATATATGTACATATTTTCAACACTCAATGAATATATTAAACTTAAACTTGGAACAGGACAAACTTTCTCCAGCAGCAACAAACCAACAGTCTTCTCACACAGAGCTGCACAGCTGACTGTTCATATAAGTGATTATTTCTTTTACTTCACTAAAGAAATCTCTATTTCAGTCATTTCTTTACAGTCAGATCTGTATAGACACAATGAGACTGCAGAAGCTGCCACAGGAATGTCATTAAAGGTTAAAATAGATGTGATGAAATGAATGTTCACTCATCGGTCCATGATGAATGTATGACTGAAACCAAAACGTAAACAGAAAATAATTAGGTGACAATGGACAGATGGCATCACTCAGTGTGGTTAATAGAGAAATGACAGCAAAATGCTATTTACATGGTTTAAAAGTCTCTACAGTGGGTTTTGAACGGTGCGTTTAAGCGTGTATGTAGAAGAAAAGAGTGAAAAGACGGAGCCGGTCGTGACGTGTGGAGCTGGTGAGGCCGGGCAAGAGTCTGACCGGTGTCCAGCATCAGTATATTTATCAGTATATTAACATGGAGCTTTGTTTCCCCCAAAACAAAACACACGTAAACCCAAGATTTTGTTTCAAATTGGTTTTCAATTTCGTTTTTTTTTTTACGATTGAGCCATTTCACAATCTTGGTTTTACGTACGATTTGTTTTGGGGGAAGTACACTGTACCGCCATATTCATACAACAGGTCAGTTCAGATACCGGTCTGGACCTGAGCCACCGGAGCCTGTGAGGGACAAACTGTCCAGAAATATCATCATCATCAGTTTAACCGTCCATGAGGAACAGAGAGACTTCACATCCTGGTAAACATTACATAACTCACACTGTCATATCTGCAGTCATAAAACAGTCACAACTCTGTCCAACCTGTGTGTGTGTGTGTGTGTGTGTGTAGTCATGAGTAAGACATAGCAGCTGTTCACTGCACACAGAGGAACATACATGATCCCGGATGTGAGATGTCTGCTAGAGGTTAAGTTGTGTGTGTGTGTGTGTGTGTGTGCATACATTCATGAATATGATATCCAGTATGTAAGTGTTAAGCGGAAGTGTTGATCTGTGTGTGTGTGTGTGTGTGTGTGTGTGTGTGTGTGTGTGTGTGCATAGATTCATTAATATGATATCCAGTGTGTTAAGTGTCAAGCGGAAGTGTCAATCTATATGTGTGTGTGTGTGTGTGCATACATTCATGAATATGATATTCAGTATGTAAGTGTCAAGCGGAAGTGTTGATCTGTGTGTGTGTGTGTGTGTGTGTGTGTGTGTGTAAGCGAGCATGTGTGCACACATGAACATGGCACTCTGTACTGTGTGTGTCAAGAGGAGGTGAAGATAAAGCTGTGTGTGTTTCCGTGTGTGTGTGTGTGTGTGTGTGTGTGTGAGATAAAAGGCAGGTGAAGATGAAAGTGTGTGTGGCGGAGCGGGGATCAGACGGGCGGCAGCGTGGAGACGAGCCGCTGCCTTTCTCATGGTAATGACTCACTGTACTGGTAGTTCTGCAGCTGCTGCTCCTGGCTGCTGATCCCAGACCGGAGCTGGTCCTGCAGACACACAGAGGACATCAGGTCCATCAGATCCAGGTCTCACTTCAGCTCTTATCCATTCCCCTTTTTAACACCTTTAATTTCCCTTAAGTAGCTTCAAAGTTAGAAAAAAAACACAGAACTAGAACAGATAGAACGGTCATTCCCATTCAAATCAACGTCCCAGGACGGTCGGAGCGGCGGCCATCTTGCTGTGACCCGTCGGACTAGCTTCTGTATGAAGCGACTCACAGCAAGTCACTGAGCTGAGAGGTTTTACAGCAAGAACCAAAGCAGCTTCTCTGTCTCCTTGCTGCCATGGATTGCTAACATGGTAATGTTGACTAGAAGAGCTAGAGAGAGAAGTACAGTCTGTGATGAAGCTACGTTAGCCTCGTCGCTAACGTTAGCTTCCAGTTGAGTTCTGACAGTTTGCTAACAGACTCATCTGCTCAGTTCTCACAGTGACAGACTTTAACAGAGCGGTCCAGCGATGAGGCGATGTTAGCTCTGCAGCCGCACTGTGACTTCAACGGGTTTTTGAATGTGGTTTTGGACTGATGCCGTTAAGCTCTGTGTTTAACGCAGGCTGGTATCTTGTCAAACATTTTGTTCTATGAGATAATTTTGACAAATCAACACTGCTTTCATGAATTTGAAAGCATAATTGAATTCACTAATTCATATTAGTGAAAAGCTAACGCTAGGCTAACCTGTGAAGAAACAGAACGACAGCAGCGTTCCTCCAGAGTTAAACTCTCAGAGCTTCAGCTTCAGTTTAAAAAACTACAACTGGAAAAAACTAGGAATCAGTGAATCTACAATTTATTCTGCATAATGACGTGTTGTTGTGGCACAAACCCATTGTAGTTTCTAACAGTTAGCCATGTGTTAGCAACTTAATTTATCAGGGCGCATAAAACATTGGGATGTTGGGATTGGATGTTTAATGGTTTATTTTATCTCACAGAACGAAACGTTAAAACTGTCTTCAGCTTGTCTGAACCACAGATTTTATTTTCAGACTTTTAACCCAAACTATTTTCAAATCCTGATCACTTCTCAGCCGAGGGAGCCCAGGCTCCAACATGCTGACTCAGCTGCGGGTTTTAGGACTCAGAACTGGACCGCTCTGTCCAGACTTGTGTTGTCACCATAGCAACTCACCATTACAATTCCATAATCTCCAGTTCATGCTGTACGAGCCAAACCAGCATGACAAACAGGGAAGAACCGTTCTGTCCATAAAAACATTTCTCCCAAACTGTGCGACACCAACTCTCTGTCCTGCTCCCACCTGACAGCACAGGTGAGAAAATAACTGGATTTAAGACTTTTTAATTAGTTTAAGGCTTTACATTTAGATAATTTAATACTTTTCCAAACTTTTCAAGGACCCCTGGACGCCTGGTGTTAGCGCCACTGATGACATCAATGGAAGTTAATTAAATCAAATCAGATTTCACAGTCTTGACTCCATCCAGCCGCCAGTCAGGATGTCAGCTAACACTGCTGCTCTGATCCGGTTCAGGCTGGTGCGTCAACACACCGCAACACACACACATGCAAGCAAAATGACGCAAACACACACACAACACACACAAACACACACACACACACACACACATACACCCCTCATAATGCCTAATCGCCTGGCGCAACTGCCCACTGTGACCAATTAGACTCCAGAAAATTTCATCCTGTTTATCTCTGGTTGGTTGGTGAGTGTGCGTGTGCGTGTGTGTGTGTGTGTGTGTGTGTATGTGTGTGTGTGACTCATTTCATTTATCCTTTATCTAATCAGGTCTCATTGAGATCGAGGCCTGGGAACAAAACAGCATTCATAAAACTGATAAAGAAAATATATTTAAACAGTCAGATTTAGATGATAAAAATCAATCACAAATATCTAGATGATCAAGGAGATTTTATTGCTTATTGCTAAAATCACTGAAGGGGACAAGAAATTCTGATTTAAAGTGTTTTGGAGTTTGTTCCATTTTTAAGGACAGCACCAGAAACCAGTTCAGTACTGAATCGCCCCACACACACACACACACACACACACACACACACACACACACACACACACACACACACAAGGTTTCTTCCATGTTTCCTCTTGCTCTCCTCTGTCTCGGTCTGTTGTCTCCAACATGCTGTTCTGTTCTGTTCCCTTGTCTTCTCTTCTGTTGCAGACTGTATTGATCATTTTGTTCTGTGATTGATTGTTGATCAGTTAGATCTAGGCAGGCTGTCTCTCTGTAAAGTCCTTTGTGATGAAGAGCTGCAGACAGACTTCACATGTGTGTCTGCTGCGCTGCTAACTGAGCGTCAGCAGCTGATGTTTCCAGTCTGTTTCCAGTCTGTTTCTAGTCTGTTTCCAGTCTGTTTCCAGTCTGTTTCCAGTCTGTTTCCAGTCTGTTTCCAGTCTGTTTCCAGCCTGTTTCCAGTCTGTTTGCAGTCTGTTTCTAGTCTGTTTCCAGTCTGTTTCCAGCCTGTTTCCAGTCTGTTTCCAGTCTGTTTCCAGCCTGTTTCCAGTCTGTTTCCAGTCTGTTTCCAGCCTGTTTGCAGCCTGTTTGCAGCCTGTTTCCAGCCTGTTTGCAGCCTGTTTCCAGTCTGTTTCCAGTCTGTTTCCAGCCTGTTTCCAGCCTGTTTGCAGCCTGTTTGCAGCCTGTTTCCAGCCTGTTTCCAGTCTGTTTCCAGTCTGTTTCCAGCCTGTTTGCAGCCTGTTTGCAGCCTGTTTGCAGCCTGTTCCCTCTGACTGTCTTTAATGTTAATATGAGCAGCTCTTGTTGAGCGGCTGCATGTGACAGAAACTCCATATTCAGCACAACTCTTCTGACATTTTCCAACAGGAACATGTAAACAAACAGCTGATCCATAAACCATCAGACAGACAGAGAGACGTGATGCGGAGACAGAGGGACAGAGGGACGCACTGAGCATGTGCAGCTTCAGCAGGCAGAACTCTACAAGTACAACTACAGCTGAACAATTCATCAAAAAAAACCTAAATCGCAATATAAACTTCTGTCATTTCCAAATCTCAGTCTGCAGTTCATTTCTTCAGAGAGAGTTTGATCCAAACTGGAGTTTTAGAGTCTAAACCTTCATCAGACTCAGACTCAGAATCACTTTTCTTTAAACTATTTTAAAGGTCTGAAAAACTTATGACGAGAAAAACTTGTGATATTAATCACAGTTTAATTCGCAGTTGCAATATTCTGTCAAATAATCACAATTAGATGTTTTGTCAGTATCTTTAAGCCCCGCCCCCAAACCTGCTGCCACCCACTGAGCTGCTGGGAATCAAACCCACAACTCTCCATGACTCTCCCAGAGCTTCCAGACCTGAACACGTTCTTCCTCCTGGTTTGTTCATGTTGCTTTTCAAAATGTATCCTGCTATATTCCTGGAAGATTCCCTGACTTCCACAGAGAAATGATCAAATTCCCAGACTCCCTCTGTCTGGAACACACTTACACACTTCAGTGATATCGCAGGATCAGAGGAAACTGACTGGGTGAAACACTGCTGATATTCTCTTCTTCTTCTTTCTCTCTTTCAACACAATGTCTGTGATAAATATCTGTCGCCTGATATCTGCTGTGGTGAACTGCCTCTCTCTTCTGGTTTCTCGTCTGGATGTTCCTCTGTTCTCTTCTGGATGAGAAGTTTCAGTCTCTTGGTGTTTCAGTTTCCTTCCCTCTCCTCTGGTCTCGGTCTTGTGTGACGTGGATCGGCTCGTGTGTCCGCAGCAGGAGGAGCGCTGCGTTACATCAGCGCTCCTCGTCCGTACTTCCTGCTCCTGACGTCACGCCGCTTCCTGCTTCCTGCTTCCTGCTTCCTGCTTCCTGCTCCATCCAGACGGCTTCTTCTGCTCGGCTGCTTCACACCAGGTTCAGATTAAAGTCTGGAGGCACGATGAAGTGCAGCGGCGATGTACAGTATGTTTTAACTATACAGTTTCATTTAGTGGATGCTTTTACCCAGAATGCCTTTCAGTAAAATGAGTGAATACGTTTTCAGCCCGGTGGGACCCGGCGGTGTCAGTGCCTCGCTCCGCTGCACAGATCCATGTGCAGGGACTTCTGGTTCTGGACCAGAACAAAGACGGACAGACTCACTGTTCTCTGACTAATATTCATTATTTCATTCATTCATTAAAAAATGTTTAAGTAATGTCATGGTGCGTCCTGCTGACTCAGCGGTCTGAGGTGTGAACCATGTGACTGAGACGTCCTGGGTTTGAGTCCGGACCAGGACTTTTGTCTCTCTCTCTCTCTCTCTAACTTTCAAATTAAAGGCAAAAATGGCCTACAAATAATGTGGGAAAAAAGGAAGGAAAGAAAGACAGAAAGAAAGAGAGGAGCTGTCTTACCACAATGTTTTCCCATGATCCTCTGTAGTAGATTGGACTGTTGACGTTCCAGTAGGCGCACAGACTGTCCAGACGGCCCAGCTGCACAGAGAGGAGACACTTCACATACTGGACTGCTTCGGTCTGGTTTGGTCTGGTCTGTTCTGGTTTGGCCTGGTTTGGGTCGATTTGGTCTGTACTGGTCTGTATTGGTCTGTACTGGTCTCTACTGGTCTCTACTGGTCTCTACTGGTCTGTATTGGTCTGTACTGGTCTCTACTGGTCTGTATTGGTCTGTATTGGTCTGTATTGGTCTGTATTGGTCTCTGCTGGTCTGTTCTTGCCCGTATTGGTCTCTACTGATCTGTACTGGTCTCTGCTGGTCTGTACTAGTCTCTACTGGCAGCAGCCTGAAGGTTCAGCAAGTTCCAGTCAAGACTTTTCAAAACCTTTTTAATGGCAGTTAGAAAGAAACAGCAGAGCAGAAATGCTTCAGTTAACTGTTGAAACCTTCCAGGTCCTCCAGGTCAGACCAGGACCTGGAGGACCTGGACCTGTTCAAGCTCAGACCGGACAGCTGAACCAGACAGCTTCACCCAACACACACCAACAGCTTTTATAAAGAACCGCACATTAAAACCAGTCTGGAACATCAGCAGGCAGTTCAAACTGGATCCTCTAGACTTTAGAGAATTTAAAAAATGAACTTGTTTTTTTCCCAAACTGAATATGAAGCGTTTAGTCAGACTGTTCAGTCACAGAGTCAGATCTCTTACCTTGTAGATGATCTTCGCTGCTTCATTCAGAATACAAGTCTTCCAGTTTTCATCAGCCGTCTGCAGGCAGAGACACAACAGGGTTCACTACACCAGGTCTGGTGTGTGTGTGTGTGTGTGTGTGTGTGTGTGTGTGTGTGTGTGTGTGTGTGTGTGTGTGTGTGTGTGTCTCACCTGCAGACTGAGCTCTGCGAGGGTGATTCCCATGGAGAGCGGGCGCTGGGGGTCCGACAGCTGAAACGCAGAGGAAACCACACACACACACACACACACACACACACACACACACACACACACACACACACACACACACACACACACACACACACCAAGAGCCTGGCTTACCAAAGACATGAAAACAACAAGACAGCAGTAACAGGGATGAAGTCTTCATCCACAGAGACAAAACAAAGTGTCAGTGGAAGCAATCAGGTTAGAGAAGAGGGAAGACGCTCCGCCCCCCCAACCACTGCCCAGGTGCCCAGGAGCAAGGCACAGAGCCACAGAGGCACCAGCAGGCTGGCTGTACTGGGCAGCTCCCAGCATGCACTGCCTGTGAGGAGCAGGAAGCAGAGTGGACTCACGTCGTCCTCGTAGCGCAGGTGGATGCTGCTGATCTTCACCTGCAGGTTCTTGATCACCTGAGTGGCCAGTTTCTCTGCAAACGTGTCCTTCTTCTCATCCTGCGGCTTTTCTGAAACGATCACAATATCATAAAGAAAAGACTCTTGTTATTCTGGTACAACACTGACTGAGACCTGCGGCTTACATCAATACTGCAATACTGATGTGGAATATGAAGTCGTATGAAAATGATATGCACACCAGAGGAGGAAACACCTGAACACATTCTGGGATTTTGGAGAAATACAAAATTCATTTCATGTTGCGTTGTTCTCTATTTAAAGAGATGAAGTGCTTCACAGCAAAATGATTTACTGTTATGGTGATTTCTTCTATTTCTTTTGGTTGGATGGGGATGAAAGACGTGAGCTGCAGTTCAGAAAAGTGTCTTCAGTGTGGGAAACTGTCAGTAACAGTTTCCCACACTGAGTAAGACAAAATATAATGTGATGTGTGGATTAAAATGTGATGTGGGGCAACAAGACACTGGAAAAAAATCAATCAATCAATCCTGTAATATTACATCCATCATAATATAATGCAAATTCTTAAAATACACTGTGGTGAATGAGGCGATTCATTCCAAAACATTATATATGCATTTTGGGAAAAACTTTGACCAAACTGGAAATTTGTTCATCAGTTCATCGTCAATATTTCACAATCACAGATGACGTCATCCTCAAAAACAGAAGGATCTTAAGGTGACATTAACATTAACTTTAATGTGTTTTAATTTTCATCAGGTTTTCACCGTAAATTTTAAACTCTTAAGATATTAAACAGCTTCATCAAACTGTCTAATGTCACAGTAATAAGGTCTGTACAAAAAAATAAAGGATACATTTTTGTTTGTTTCTATCAGTGAGTTGTATAAAATATCTTCATCACATCCTGTTTCCCATCATGTGTTACATCACCGGTTATCAGAGTGGCTGATAAGTAGCCGTCATCTGGACTCCTACTCTTTAGCCGGTGAATTTACACAAAAACATTACACCCCCCCCTCCCATCAACCCAACCCAACCAATCCCCCCCCCCCCCCCCCCCATCAACCCAACCCAACCAATCCCCCCCCCCCCCCCCCCCCTCCACCCCCACCTACCTGGTTTGTGTTCGTGTCGTTTCAACTTCCTGAAGCCTTTTTTATGTTTTTTATGTTTTTTACGTCCTTTAGAGACTAACGCAGCGTTAAAGAGAGAGACAGCAGTTAGCAGACAGACCGGCCCAGCAGCACACACACAGAAAACACACAGAAAACACACAGAAAACACACAGAAAACACACAGAAAACACACAGAAAACACACAGAGACAACACAGAAAACAGAAAACACAGCGGGCTCCTCCAGGTCAGACTCCTGCTTCTACAGACTAAAAACTGAACAGCTGGAAGGAGAGCAGCGTGCAAAATAAAGACCAAATAAAAACCAACAGCAGAAACTGACACTATATTTACTGCTGCTGAGTGTGAGTGTGTGTGTGTGTGTGTGTGTGTGTGTGTGGGGTGACTGGACCTACCGTTCTGAGGCTCCTTGTACACAACGCTCTCCAGGTTGAACAGGAACTCTCCTGTCTCAGAGGCTAACGGCCGCAGCATGAACAGCAGATACACTGTTAGTACAACTGTCTGTCTGTCATCCATACAACTGTCTGTCTGTCTGTCATCCATACAACTGTCTGTCTGTCGTCTGTCTGTCTGTCGTCTGTCTGTCATCCATACAACTGTCTGTCTGTCGTCTGTCTGTCATACACCATCCGTCTGTCATCCATCCATCATCCATCCATGTATTTTATTTGTATCCTTTTCTTTACAGCATCGTCACCCAGTTTCCCCTCAGTTCATCCTATCTTATAGTCATTTACTGTATATCCATCTATCTGTCCATCCATCCTTCCTTCAAGGTATGAGCCGTAAGTATGAGTTACAAAAAGACAAATCTACAACTTTTCATTTAATTTCAGACCACTTCAGAATCCAAAATAAAGAAACAAAGCTGTCAAAAGCAGTTTCTGATGGCTGATCAAGTAATTCAAAGAAAAGGAGCTAGCTAACTGGACTAGCTAGCTACCAGATTACTTAGCTAATGCACCTTAGCATCTAAGCTAACTCAGTCCTGGTTTAGCTAACTGCTCGCTGGGGAAAATACCAACAGCGGGCTAGCTGCATGTTTTAGAAAAACAAACAATTATAAAACCTTTTTAATGTTACTTGGACTTCAATTTAAGACCACTTTAAAAGCCAATATATATTTTAAAAAAACTGTCAAAACCAGCCTGTTTCTCAATAATCATAGCTAATTCATGAATTCAAAGAAAAGTAGTTACCTAGTTGTTAGCTAACAGGCTATTTAGCCAACATGCTATAGCATCTAAGCTAACTCAGTCCTGGTTGAGCTAGCTGCTCGCTGGGGAAAGAAGACACCAGGCTGCAGGTTTCAGAAGAAAACATTTAACACTTTTAAGAGTTTTTAATGCCTGGAATTAGATTTAAGACCAACTGGAAAAAACAGAACAAAGAAACTAAGCTGTGTGAACAAACCTGTTTCTGACTGAACAGCTGATGAAAGTTATGAAACTATAAATAAGAAAATTAAGAAAAAGAACAGAAAAATAAGAAACAGAACAGAAAAATAAGAAACAGGAAATGAATAGTTAAGAGACATGAAGTCCAGCCTGCTCTGATTCATCTGAGGAACCTGACATCACATGGAGAAACAAGAAGGGCTAATACCTGGTTTAAGACTTTTTGACTTAAATATTGACAGTTCCTTAGTTTTCAAGGACCAGCTGGTACCTGATCTGTCGTCCGTCCATCCATAAACACAAACATACATAAACCCATGCATCTATCCATGCCTTTGTACTTCTATTCATCTACTCCTCTGTCCCTCCATCTCATGTCCATCCATTATCCATCCTTCTACTCATCGATCCAATTGTCCCATCAATCTACCCATCAGTTAATTTATCCCTCCAGCCGTCCATCCACCCACTCATCTATTCATCCATTAATCAATTTTCCATCCAGCCCACTGATCCATAGATCATTTATAAAACACTGCCTTTGTTTTCTGGTTATTTCCAATGGAAAGGACTTGTTGCATACTCCCATCATCTTAGCATGTTTTTAACTTCACTAGAAGTTAAAAATATTTAAACTTTTAGCAGAACTGTGGCGTGCTTCAATAGTTTTCAGTAGTTTCGTGGTCACATCAGGAACCACAACCATCAAACATCTTTTTAGTGTTTTCCAGTGGACAAATGGGCAAATAAATCAAAACTTGAAAAACACCTGAAAATGAACATCTTTGGAAATTTAGAAAAATGTCTTCTTTTGTCTACTGGACCTAAACCTGCAGGTCTTCTAGTGACACTCTGCTGTTCCCACAGGTTTCTCAGAGTTTCCTGAACATCAGGCAGGTGGAAACAGTTTGCTGAAGGCGTGACTCATCTGCTGCTTCATTCTGCCGCTAATCGACTGGTGTTTGTGGTCGGTTGCCATGGTGATGGGCGCAGCCGGCTAAAGGTCAGGTGGCGACTGTGGCGAGCCGTCCAGCAGACCGTTAGGCTCTGATCCATTAGAAAACACTAGAACACACTTCTGACTGACTGATTGACTGATTAACTGATTGATGATGCCCTTCTGTTAAACTGTGAAAAACAGATTTACACAGCCACATCATTCTTAATGCAAAATTTAACAACTTTAAAACCTTAAAGGACAGTTCTGTCTCATTTCCTGCATTCCCTTGTTTTCAATCACTGATGGTTTTTCAGCTTTTATCACATCTTTAGAGATATGTGATATTTTTCCTTCGTCTTAGTTGTTTTTCACAGTAAATATTCTGAAACAAATAGTAGGAGATCCTCCCAGTAAAGAAGAGAGCAGCAGTTTAAGTCTAGCTTTAATTTCTGTTTCAAGGAGTCTTGCTCTGGTTTGTCTGTTGGCTTGACTGGGTTGATTGACAGGAGGCGGGGCCTAACGGAACCACAGAGAATGAAGCTATTGGCTGAGAGATTTATTTTAGAGAGGATGAAGAGGAAATCAGACACAAAGTGAACCAGAAACTTTAGCTTTATCTTGTTTTGTTTCCAAGCAGAAAGAGGAAGTGAGACAAACAGCTGAACACAGTCCAGCAAGTCTTGAACTGGATCCATTTCCATAACTGTTTTTAATTTGCATGTTATTGTTTGCCTGTTTAATGTTCTGCTAACAGTCTGTTCTGCTAACTAACAGTCTGTTCTGCTAACTAACAGTCTGTTCTGCTAACAGTCTGTTCTGCTAACTAACAGTCTGTTCTGCTAACAGTCTGTTCTGCTAGCTAACAGTCTTTTCTGCTAACAGTCTGTTCTGCTAACTAACAGTCTGTTCTGCTAGCTAACAGTCTTTTCTGCTAACAGTCTGTTCTGCTAACTAACAGTCTGTTCTGCTATCTAACAGTCTGTTCTGCTAACAGTCTGTTCTGCTAACTAACAGTCTGTTCTGCTAACAGTCTGTTCTGCTAACTAACAGCCTGTTCTGCTAACTAACAGCCTGTTCTGCTAACTAACAGTCTGTTCTGCTAACAGTCTGTTCTGCTAACTAACAGCCTGTTCTGCTAACTAACAGTCTGTTCTGCTAACAAACAGTCTGTTCTGCTAACTAACAAACAGTCTGTTCTGCTAACAGTCTGTTCTGCTAACTAACAAACAGTCTGTTCTACTAACTGTCTGTTCTGCTAACTAACAAACAGTCTGTTCTGCTAACAGCCTGTTCTGCTAACAAACAGTCTGTTCTGCTAACAGTCTGTTCTGCTAACTAACAAACAGTCTGTTCTACTAACAGTCTGTTCTGCTAACAAACAGTCTGTTCTGCTAACTAACAAACAGTCTGTTCTACTAACTGTCTGTTCTGCTAACTAACAAACAGTCTGTTCTACTAACTGTCTGTTCTGCTAACAAACAGTCTGTTCTGCTAACTAACAGTCTGTTCTACTAACTGTCTGTTCTGCTAACAAACAGTCTGTTCTGCTAACCAACAAACAGTCTGTTCTGCTAACAGCCTGTTCTGCTAACAAACAGTCTGTTCTACTAACTGTCTGTTCTGCTAACAAACAGTCTGTTCTGCTAACAGTCTGTTCTGCTAACAGTCTGTTCTGCTAACTAACAGTCTGTTCTGCTAACAGTCTGTTCTGCTAACTAACAGTCTGTTCTGCTAACTAACAAACAGTCTGTTCTGCTAACAGTCTGTTCTGCTAACTAACAAACAGTCTGTTCTACTAACAGTCTGTTCTGCTAACAAACAGTCTGTTCTGCTAACTAACAAACAGTCTGTTCTACTGTCTGTTCTGCTAACTAACAAACAGTCTGTTCTACTAACTGTCTGTTCTGCTAACAAACAGTCTGTTCTGCTAACTAACAGTCTGTTCTACTAACTGTCTGTTCTGCTAACAAACAGTCTGTTCTGCTAACCAACAAACAGTCTGTTCTGCTAACAGCCTGTTCTGCTAACAAACAGTCTGTTCTACTAACAGCCTGTTCTGCTAACAAACAGTCTGTTCTACTAACTGTCTGTTCTGCTAACAAACAGTCTGTTCTGCTAACAGTCTGTTCTGCTAACTAACAGTCTGTTCTGCTAACAGTCTGTTCTGCTAACTAACAGTCTGTTCTGCTAACTAACAAACAGTCTGTTCTGCTAACAGTCTGTTCTGCTAACTAACAAACAGTCTGTTCTACTAACAGTCTGTTCTGCTAACAAACAGTCTGTTCTGCTAACTAACAAACAGTCTGTTCTACTAACTGTCTGTTCTGCTAACTAACAAACAGTCTGTTCTACTAACTGTCTGTTCTGCTAACAAACAGTCTGTTCTGCTAACTAACAGTCTGTTCTACTAACTGTCTGTTCTGCTAACAAACAGTCTGTTCTGCTAACCAACAAACAGTCTGTTCTGCTAACAGCCTGTTCTGCTAACAAACAGTCTGTTCTACTAACTGTCTGTTCTGCTAACAAACAGTCTGTTCTGCTAACAGTCTGTTCTGCTAACTAACAGTCTGTTCTGCTAACTAACAAACAGTCTGTTCTGCTAACAGTCTGTTCTGCTAACTAACAAACAGTCTGTTCTGCTAACAGCCTGTTCTGCTAACTAACAGTCTGTTCTGCTAACTAACAAACAGTCTGTTCTGCTAACTAACAAACAGTCTGTTCTGCTAACAGTCTGTTCTGCTAACTAACAGTCTGTTCTGCTAACTAACAAACAGTCTGTTCTGCTAACTAACAGTCTGTTCTGCTAACTAACTAACAGTCTGTTCTGCTAACAGTCTGTTCTGCTAACTAACAGTCTGTTCTGCTAACTAACTAACAGTCTGTTCTGCTAACTAACAGTCTGTTCTGCTAACTAACAGTCTGTTCTGCTAACTAACTAACAGTCTGTTCTGCTAACTAACAGTCTGTTCTGCTAACTAACAGTCTGTTCTGCTAACAGTCTGTTCTGCTAACTAACAGTCTGTTCTGCTAACAGTCTGTTCTGCTAACTAACAGTCTGTTCTGCTAACTAACTAACAGTCTGTTCTGCTAACAGTCTGTTCTGCTAACTGTCTGTTCTGCTAACTAACTAACAGTCTGTTCTGCTAACAGTCTGTTCTGCTAACTAACAGTCTGTTCTGCTAACAGTCTGTTCTACTAACAGTCCGTTCTGCAACAGTCTGTTCTGCTAACAAACAAACAGCCTGTTCTGCCTGTTCTGCCATCACTTTGTTCATTTCAATCAGGAGTTTCAATATTGAGTCAGCAGCAGACCACACACAGTTATCTCCATGTCTAGTGTTATGAAACAGATGGAAACGATAAGCAGCGGGAAACCAATCACCTGAGTGTTCAGACAGGAGACGACGGCCAGTTCCTTTCTGTTTATTATTCTGATCATTTCTGATGCTTTAATGCTTTATGAGCCTGCAGGTAAGGGAGACAGGGTGGGTTTAAATTGATGAGAAGTGACCTGCCTCGTCTTCTTCTACTGCAGCTAGTGACTTCCTGTGTTTCCCAGGAATGTCTTTCAACAACTTCCAGAGAAGGGACGTGAACTTGTTGCATTGAGCTGTGGGTTTTCTGTTTAAGTGGAGAGAGCCAGTGCAATCGTGATACAATAGAAGAGCAATCGTCGTCCCTTACTCAAACCCAGTCTGTCTCTCTGCTGCAGTGCATTCTGGTCTCTCTCCTGCTCCTGTGGTGGAGAAACTGGTCTCTCTCCTCTTCTACGATGGATTTCTCCCTGTATGATTGTTGAACGTCTCTCGGTGCAAAATGGCGGCTCTAGAAAGAAGCCCTCGCTCTTTGATTCTGAGGGACTGACACCAAAACCTGACGTTTACCGCTGAGGTTTTACATCCTGAAACATTTTCTCATATCAAACTCTTCATTTACACTTTTTTGCATTTTCAATCTAAGTCATTTACACAAACACAAGATCTTTTGTCAAGGGTTAGGGTTAAGTCAAGTCTCAAGTCTTCTCTTCATGCATCAAGTCAAGTCTCAAGCAGTTAAAACTGACTCGAGTCCAAGTCATGTGACTCCAGTCCCCACCTCTGGTCTCAGTAATTGAAAAAAATAGTGCAGGTCTATTCACAGGACCGTACAAATAAAGAGAGCTTCTCATTAAATTAAAAAAGGAAATGAAAGGGGAAGTTAACAGCATTAAGCAACAGAGTGAAGAGAGAGGGAGAAAATTATTTGGCTGGTTTCCGCTCAGACAGACAGACAGACACAAGCAACAGAGGTAAAGAAGGCACTGCGTCAATCCCACCGTGTGTTGGTGTTTTGTTGCTGTTTGCTGGTGTGTTTCGTGTTTGTCATGTCTGTTGGTGTGTGTTAGTGTCTGTTGGTGTGTGTTAGTGTCTGTTGGTGTGTGTTAGTGTCTGTTAGTGTCTGTTGGTGTGTGTTAGTGTCTGTTGGTGTCTGTTGGTGTGTGTTAGTGTCTGTTGGTGTGTGTTAGTGTCTGTTGGTGTGTGTTAGTGTCTGTTGGTGTGTGTTAGTGTCTGTTGGTGTGTGTTAGTGTGTGTCGGTGTGTGTCGGTGCGTGTCGGTTTGTGTCGGTGTGTGTGGGTGCGTGTCGGTGTGTGTCAGTGTGTGTGGGTGTGTGTCGGTGTGTGTGGGTGTGTGTCGGTGTGTGTCGGTGTGTGTCGGTGTGTGTCGGTGCGTGTCGGTGCGTGACGGTGCGTGTCGGTGTGTGTCGGTGTGTGTCGGTGCGTGACGGTGCGTGTCAGTGCGTGACGGTGTGTGTCAGTGTGTGTCGGTGTGTGTCGGTGTGTGTCGTGTGTGTCGTCCTCCTCACCTCTGCGCGCCGCCAGCTGCAGCGCCTCCTCGATGCGCTGCAGCTCCCTCTGCTTGGCCTCCTGCAGGTAGCGCTCCTCCTTCGCTGCATCGTACTTAATGGCTTCAAAAGACAAAGAACAGAGATTCTGTTAGTTTGTGCTGTTCAACACAACTGTCAGGAGAGAGTTCAGACAGCAGAGAGAACAAACCCAGGAGGAAGAAGAGAGAGAGAGAGAGAGAGAGAGAGCTGAACACAGGAAAAAGCTTCAGCATCCATTGTAAAACAGCAGATTTCCAATTTTACCCCAAAAATAAACGTGAAAGGTGGAAAAAAGTAGACACCAAGTTGATTTCCCCCTGTAAGAGCAGTGTGCTAGAGATCTAAGAAATTGCAGAGGTTTATCTGACTGCATTGACTTTGAATTTGGTTAATTAAACTTTAAAAATGTAAAGGTAATGCAACTAACTCCTTGTGTTGCTGCACTGTAAAAAAAAAAACCTGTCCATTCCCAAGCTTCACTGGGCAACTTTGTACACTGGCGGCTCCAAGCGGCAGCAAGAGGCAACTCTGAAAACGTTGAACTTCATTACCCAGAAGCCCCTGCGGTGAGGTCAGTAAAGCGGTCTGCGCTGCTTTATACCAAAAGAAACCAAAGGAAGCAGAGAGGAAAAGATCTAACTCTCTTCTCTTCTGGATTTCCCTCTTCAGTCTGGATCGGTCTCTTCCTGTGTGAGGAGGTTTCCCACCAGACAGCAAACTGACAGAGTTTAATCTATCAGTCAGTTCCACGGCGGTCAGTCGGTGACGAGACGAGACGCTCTGCTGCCGCATCACTTCCTGTTTACACTGAGAGACGCTGCAGCTTTACAGCGAAATCTGACTAGAGCCGCTTTAACCTGTTAGGTCATGTAGTATTTTGCTTCAACCGAATGGAAAAAAATCGATCTGCGAACAAGTTGAGATGAACACTTTATTTCTGCTGCAAATCAACTTGTTTCAAAAAGTTCAAAGAGTTAATCGACTCTCTGAACAGCAGCAGAGTCTGAGCGTCTGTCCAGATAAACATCTTGTTGAAGCGCACGTTCAGATCTAATGTACAGTGTGATGCAGAGACCATCTGCCACCGACTCACACACACACACACACACACACACACACCACGGTACATAAGCCTGAATAAAGATGAAAGCAAACAACAAAGAGACAAAGACAGGAATGGAACGTGTGTGTGTGTGTGTGTGTGTGCGTGTGTGTGTGTGTGTATCTAGGGGTTTCATTCTATAATGTTATCGATCTGGAATAGATTCTTCTGTCTTTAACTCATCAGTCAGTAAGTCAGAACTGTAACACTGACCATCATGTGATCTAAAGCCACCAGCAGTCAGTCTGTCAGACAGAGAGGGAACTGGTTCACATGCTGGATCATCTCACTCTGCTGAGAAACTCTTCACTATATTCACTTTCCACACAGGAGCAGAGATGAAGGTTTTAGAGAGAGAGGGACAGAGAGAGAGAGAGGGAGGGACAGAGAGAGAGAGAGGGACAGAGAGAGAGAGAGGGAGGGACAGAGAGAGAGAGAGAGAGAGAGAGGGAGGGACAGAGAGAGGGAGGGACAGAGAGAGAGAGGGAGAGAGAGAGAGAGGGACAGAGAGAGAGAGAGAGAGGGACAGAGAGAGAGAGAGAGAGAGGAACAGACAGAGAGAGAGAGAGGGACAGAGAGTGAGAGAGAGAGAGGGGGGACAGAGAGGGAGAGAGAGAGAGAGAGAGAGAGAGGGACAGAGAGAGAGAGAGGGAGGGACAGAGGGAGAGAGAGGGACAGAGAGAGAGAGAGTGAGAGGGACAGACAGAGAGAGAGGGACAGAGAGAGAGAGAGTGAGAGAGAGAGAGAGGGACAGACAGAGAGAGAGAGAGGGACAGAGTGAGAGAGAGAGGGGGGACAGAGAGAGAGAGAGGGACAGAGAGAGAGAGAGAGGGACAGACAGAGAGAGAGAGAGGGACAGAGAGAGAGAGAGAGGGACAGAGAAAGAGAGGGGGGGACAGAGAGAGAGAGAGAGGGACAGAGAAAGAGAGAGAGACAGAGAGAAAATACATGTCTAATTTTGTGTTCCTGTGTGTATACTGTATTCAAGTGGTCTGATGATGTATTCTAGTGTGTGTGTGTGTGTGTGTGTGTGTGTGTGTGTGTGTGTGTGTGTGTGTGTGTGTGTGTTCACTGAATCAATGTTCTGGCTGCTGATAAAAAGCTCCAAACCAGCAGGTCGTCTGTATCTCTGCATGCTGTCTTCCTGTGTTCAGACTTCACAAACCTGGAAGTTGCACAACTCAGTTTTTGTGACACTTTGATATTTTCCCTTTGTTTGTATTATAAACATTTTGCATGAATATTGTTACTTTATATCAGTGTTTCTATGTTTACTATCTGCTCTCTGTCTGTTGGTCGAGAAGGCCCACAGGTACGCATTTCATTTGGTTGAGAATTAGATTTAGTCATTTTATTAGTCAGCAGTAAGAATAACTTCTTACCAACTAATCACCACATTATTAATTAAGTCATCTGACAGTAAAACAACAGTTGTTCTGTTTCACACTCTGTCCAGTTACTGTGTTTTGTTTTTATCAGGTAGTGATGTCAGCTGGCTGTGACTTTCTGTAAAATCCTTCATGAAAAATGTTTTATAACCCAGATGTTTTGACCTGGTCTCTCCTGCTCACGCTCCGCTCGGCCTCGCTGCATTCTTCACAACAAGCTATTCAGTATTTT
The DNA here is from genome assembly GCF_048128805.1 of Centroberyx gerrardi. Taxonomy (NCBI): domain Eukaryota; kingdom Metazoa; phylum Chordata; class Actinopteri; order Beryciformes; family Berycidae; genus Centroberyx; species Centroberyx gerrardi. Next base: position 37,802,792 of record NC_135997.1, read on the forward strand.
TTTCAAGATTAAAATGCAGATGACACGGCTATTTTTAGCTGTCGATCCCCGTGGAAAAAAAGCCTTGTTGAGTTGAATTATTCACCTCTCTGGATGAAAGAGCGGCACCGTCGCCGCCGGGTTGCTAGGCAACCGACGGGCCGGCGACCTTTAAATTCAGTCGGAGCAACAGGTAGAGACGATCCTTCAGAGGAAACTGACACTCTGCTCACCAGACTGAGAAGAGTTTACTGTCACATCACAACCAGACCATCATATATCTATCTGTGGGGGTCGATCAGGTTACTGATCAATACGATCAATACCACATGTGTTGTAGATGAATGTGTCTAAATGAGGACTGGACATTTGACATTTAATATTTTCATAAAAAATATTTTTGCCTTTTTCCAGTCTGAGTAATGTGTTTGGTCTGAACAAGAGAAAATCCTCCATCAGTGATGCTGACACTTCCTGGTTTTGCCCAGATGAGGTCATGTGGTCAGGATCGACCAATGGCAGGAAATCTTCTCAGCGCACAGGAAGTGATGAACTGGAAAATCCACAATTTATGAGCTTCTTTAAAATGAAAATAAAAGTACAAAGCATCAAGTTCCTCAAAGGAAGACTTTGCACTTTTCCTCTGCCTCTCGTCACTTTGCTTCACTTACAATCAAACCATGGAGGTTCGTTTTGAAAAGTTTAGAAACTTGAGAAAAATGTTCACATTTTGAACGTCTGTCTGTGTGAATCACAGCAGACATGATGCTGATTTCTGTCCTGTCGCTGAATTCATCAGAGACAGGAAACATTTCTTTAATATAAAACAAAAGCAACATGAAAGCAGATTTACAACCAAATTCAAATGACTTGAAACTGGAAAGAATAAGTTTCACAACCGACCAACCAGGACAACTGACAGACTGACCCACATCACACTGAGACAGCGAAGGATTAAAGCAGACTGACAGGATCAGGTTTTGTCTCGTCGAGGCAGAGAAGTTTCCAGATTCTAACGAAAACCTCCAGCCGGTCCAGAAGGGGAGCTGAGCTGGTCTGTTCTGTCAGTTCTGTTCTGTTTTTCCAAAATTCAGGCTCACAAGACAAAACCCGTCCAACGAGAGGAAAAATAATCCCAGACCCTTCAGAGGAGCGGTCAGCAGAGGAAAACCCAAATAAACCACAAACAACAGACCGCTGGACCAATCAGGAGTCTGGAACAAACCGGGTTCAACAGAATGAAACAGACTATAGAAGACAGAGGCGGAGCTGGAAGGACAGAGACCCGATTGGACTTCTACCACCACCTGAAACCCTGTAAGACGTCTTACCATTGTAGGGACACCTGAGCAGCTGTGACTCAGCTGAAACACACACAGCCAGTCAGTCACACCCTGAGCCTGAGGACCGCCTGTCAGACCGCCTGTCAGACCGCCTGTCAGACCGGCTGTCAGACCGGCTGTCAGACCGCCTGTCAGACCGCCTGTCAGACCGCCTGTCAGACCGCCTGTCAGACCGCCTGTCAGACCGCCTGTCAGGTCAGATACAGCCCGCTGCAGACCTCACTCACCAGTAAACAGAACTGCAGTATTATGGCTGACAGCTGAGTTATTATCAGATAACAGGAAGTGTTATGCAAAGCAGGACAGGAGGTTTGAAGTGAACTTACTGGCTCCAGGAACCACCAGCAGATACAGACCGTCCAGCGTGGCGACGACTGCATCGTTATACAGGTTCTTCCAGGGGATCTTCAGCGTCAGCTTTCCTGAAATTAAAAACATAATAAAAATAGTAATGGTGATTATTGGTCCCCATGAACCTGTTTTAATACGCTCATAAGTACCCAGACCCATAAGTCTGGAGTCTGCCTGGCTGGAGGCCAAACAACAGCAGGCCTGCAGCACCATGGACAGCACCCCCCCCCCCCCCCCCCCCCCGAGCTGCATCGTCACCAGAGGAGCCGACAAGTACTGATGAGACGATCTGTTTCTCTCCTGATACGACTCGATACTAGATCTGAGGAGGGATCAATACATCAGGATACAATGTAATGAATAAAAGTTCAGTGACAACAAAGTCTGACTGTGCAGAATTCTGTTTATTTCTGAGACACAAATCTTTCTAGCGATGCCATTGGCTGCTAGAATGTAAACAACAATTTAAAAATGTCATTACAAAGTGACAATAATATAATTTAGATGGAGAGCTTGTGAAACTGTGATGGTCAAGAGTCTCATTAGTGATTACTACAGCAGAATAACATGGAGCTGATATCACCATTCATGTTCCTGACAGCAGAATAACATGGAGCTGATATCACCATTCATGTTCCTGACAGCAGAATAACATGGAGCTGATATCACCATTCATGTTCCTGACACAACAGACGGACTGACACATTTTGTAGCGTAGCTAATCGCTGCTACTCCTTAAAAAAATAAACGGTTTGATTGAGCCGTCGTTTGTTGTGTTTGGAGGAACTTCCCTGCTCTCACTCCCAGAAAGCAGAGAAAGTGGTGACAGAGTGAAGAATCACCAGCAAAGAAGAGGAAGAAGAAGACTAGTTTGTTCTCCTTTTTCAAGAATGGAGTTGTATCTTATGAAGCCGGCAGTAAAAGGCCTGTTTTCTGTCTGAACCTCACTGGTGTCTCGGCTCTTCTGCCCCCTCACAGCAGCAGACTTCACACAGAGAAACAAACCAGGACAGAGCTGAAGACAGAAGCAGCTCCGGTCTGCAGAGACCTTTGTCCCAGTTATTCACCGACAGGCTCGGCGTCAACAGACAGAGGCTCGGCAGACAGATGACCGATGTCACTCGGATGAGCTGAAGGTTCGGCAAACATCTCCGGAGTCGCTGGGCAACGCTTCACGCTCCCAAACGTAAACTGGAGACTCTGAGCTGCTGATGGAGCAGAAACAGCTGCTGGAGACACACCACTTACTACAGCTCAGGACATAAAACATGGGGGACACTTTCGTCCAAAGGGCTTTACATGTTTATATTTTTAGTTTGGGACGTCCCGGAGGGAATAAAACCCTCAACAGTGTTAGTGCCTCGCTCCAAACACTGAGCTAAAACAGACAGTTGATGCCAATAGCCTCACTGCTCCGTTGTTTCTATCCATATCTGTTCATTTCAATTCATCTGTCATTTGTCTGTCAGGTTTCCATCAGACAGAAAGTTCAACCAGCTGACGGATTCGTCAGCGTCCGTTCAGCCAATCAGATCGTTCCTACGTTTGTTTTGTAGAAACTAGCGGCGAACACAGAGACGACGGTCCGACCGGAACAGAGATAAACCAGAGAAAGCCTGGTGGAGCGTTGGGATGGCTGCAGGTTTTCAGATCAGTTTCTGATTCAATTTATACTGCAGAGTCTGTTTCTCCGTTATGAGCGAAGCTTCCTGTTCTTCTGCCCCGCCCACAAAACAAACCGACAGACAGGTTTGTTAGGAGCAAAGTCAAACACATTACACAGCCGTCTCTCTGCAGAGTTTGCTAACAAACATTTCATCTGTCTACAAACCACAAAGGACCTGAAGAGAGGACAGTCAGGGTTCTGGTCTGAGTGACCTCATCAACACGTCCAGCAGGTTAAGTCTGTTAGGCGAAGGTGGGAGAATGTTTTCTTACTACTCAATGATGCCAAATGCAAGACCATTTCTTTTGGTTCCAGCTCCAGAGGTTTGACTCAGAACAAACTGGCAGTCTGGACTCAGGAGGATCAGGTCTGGACTCAGGAGGATCAGGTCTGGACTCAGGAGGATCAGGTCTGGACTCAGGAGGATCAGGTTAAGAAGGTAGAACAGTTTTGTTTCTTTCAGTTGAGGAACGCATCAAACATCAAGGAGTTCCTCAGCAGACTCGGAGACTCATTTATTCTCTGAAACTTCCTTCACTGCCTCAGTCAGAAGTCCAGAAGTCTTTCATCTCCAGCTGGTCCAGAACGCAGCAGATCAGATTTTACCTGACTCCAGACGAAGAAACCATCCAGTTTCAGCGTCTTTACACTGGTTTCCAGTCAGTTTTGGAACTGACTCCAAGAGCTCAGCAGGTCTGGCTGCTGACCTTTGACCCCCGATGAGCCTGACGGTTCCTCAGTCCAGACTCCAGACCCAAACGTTCTCCATCAGGTTCTGCATCGACCCGCCTGAGGAACTCTAATCGCCTCAATCCAGATCAGCTTCTAAATCCTCTGAGGACTCATTTCTTTAGTCTTGCTTTTAGACAAGGATTCATCTGAATCTGTCTTTTATTATTTTCATTCATTCCTTTTTGTTTCTTCTGCTGCTTGTTCTGTGTTTTTGTTCCATATGCTGTTCTGTTTATATGAACTCTGTTTTTAAATAAGGGTTATATAAAAAAGTTAATATTATCATAAAATGAATTTTACTAATCCCAGGGGGAAACTGGCACTGCTACTAAAGACTTTCAATTTTTTTTGTTGGTTTTTGTTTGCATTATTCTGACCGCAGCTTGTTTTCATCTTGAGGAGACTAAACTAAACTAAACTAAAATAAACCAAACTAAACTAAACTAAACTTAACTAAACTAAACTAAACTAAACCAAACTAAACTAAATTAAACTAAACTGAACTGTGGTGCATTAGGGTATAAATATCTGTGCAGTAACTGCTGCAGCAGCAGTTTTTAGAGAAGGTGTAAGTATGAATCACCGGCTTGTGTTGGGAAAATGAAAATGACAGCTTTGTCCTGAATGTTGAACTGAATATTGCAGAGTCTCTGCTGAACAACAGGCTTTAACAGAGTCAGCAGCAACAAGTTTCCCTTCATCAGAGCCGACTGTTTGTTTTCTTCCTTTTATTCAACTGAACTTTAGAACTTTGTAGAGAGAAGTGTGGTGCAAGTATAACACACGTCTATCTGAACCCCACTGCCATGAGACACAGGCCTCAGACAGTGTGAACAGACCTGTACACATCATGTTATCATCATCATGTTATCATCATCATGTTATCATCATCATGTTATCATCATCATGTTATCATCAGTTGCAGCAGCAGTTGTCATAGTTACAGCAGCAGTAATCCTTGAAACAAACCGTTAAACAGCAGCTGGCTGAGAGAGTTATCTGTTATCTGCACACAGCAGGAGGAGCCGGCTTCAACTGGCTGAGGTGGACTGGTCCAGACTGAACCTGTCTGTAGCTACTGACCAGATACTGTAGGTACTGACTGTATACTGTAGGTACTGACTGTATACTGCAGGTACTGACCAGATACTGTAGGTACTGACCAGATACTGCAGGTACTGACCAGATACTGTAGCTACTGACCAGATACTGTAGGTACTGACTGTATACTGTAGGTACTGACCAGATACTGTAGGTACTGACTGTATACTGCAGGTACTGACTGTATACTGTAGGTACTGACCAGATACTGCAGGTACTGACTGTATACTGTAGGTACTGACCAGATACTGCAGGTACTGACTGTATACTGCAGGTACTGACCAGATACTGCAGGTACTGACTGTATACTGCAGGTACTGACCAGATACTGCAGGTACTGACCAGATACTGTAGGTACTGACTGTATACTGTAGGTACTGACCAGATACTGTAGGTACTGACTGTATACTGTAGGTACTGACCAGATACTGCAGGTACTGACTGTATACTGCAGGTACTGACCAGATACTGCAGGTACTGACCAGATACTGCAGGTACTGACCAGATACTGCAGGTACTGACCAGATACTGCAGGTACTGACCAGATACTGTAGGTACTGACCAGATACTGCAGGTACTGACCAGATACTGTAGGTACTGACTGTATACTGTAGGTACTGACCAGATACTGTAGGTACTGACTGTATACTGCAGGTACTGACTGTATACTGTAGGTACTGACCAGATACTGCAGGTACTGACCAGATACTGCAGGTACTGACTGTATACTGTAGGTACTGACCAGATACTGCAGGTACTGACCAGATACTGCAGGTACTGACTGTATACTGTAGGTACTGACCAGATACTGCAGGTACTGACTGTATACTGCAGGTACTGACCAGATACTGCAGGTACTGACCAGATACTGTAGGTACTGACTGTATACTGCAGGTACTGACCAGATACTGCAGGTACTGACTGTATACTGTAGGTACTGACCAGATACTGTAGGTACTGACCAGATACTGTAGGTACTGACCAGATACTGCAGGTACTGACTGTATACTGTAGGTACTGACCAGATACTGTAGGTACTGACTGTATACTGTAGGTACTGACCAGATACTGTAGGTACTGACTGTATACTGTAGGTACTGACCAGATACTGCAGGTACTGACCAGATACTGCAGGTACTGACCAGATACTGTAGGTACTGACCAGATACTGCAGATACTGACCAGATACTGCAGGTACTGACCAGATACTGCAGATACTGACTGTATACTGTAGGTACTGACCTTATACTGTAGATACTGTATACTGTACATACTGACTGTATACTGTAGATATTGCAGATCTAGTAGATATTGTAGATACTGAGCTCCTCCAGTGTTTCCTCTGGAATATTTTTAGTTTTGGTTTCAGTTCCACCTCTGTCTCACTTTAGTTTCTGGTTGCAGGGTGAAAATGTTTTTCTTTGGATTAATTTAGTCTGCACTCCTATCCAGAGAGACCTCTGATGAAGTAGAATCAGATATAATTCCTAGATCTGGTCCTTTCTTTTTTATTCATTTTATTTTATTTCTTCTAAATGGCATCAAATTTCTAGACTATTAACAATAATAATAATAATATGAATTGCCTAGAAATGTAATCTTACTATTCAAGCATTGGAGGAACAACGGCCACTTGGTGTAATTTACTCATTCTGCTGTTTCCAGGAAAACGGGAAAACACTTGAAATAAATAGACACATTTTTTTGTAAGTTTAAAAGTTTGTACGTAAAAAATCACGATATTCGATATTATCGAATATCAGCCCAAGCCTAGTTGGGAGTAACCTTCAGCAGCAGTTTCTCCATCCTGCTCCCCAGGTTCCCTCTGCTCTGTCTCAGTGATCTGTTCATCACAGCAGTTTGTACAGGAGCTTCCTCCTGAGTGACCGGCTCACCGACGAGCCGCCATCCTCCTCCACACAGACATGAAGCCACTTTAACTTCTGACTGCAGTTTATTATCAATACTCACCGATCTGCCCGGCTTTGACTTTGAATGGAACGTCAAATTCACTCTGTAACAAAAAAAAAAAGACAGAATGCAATCAGCTGCAAACCGCAGGTTAAAAACAGTCTGCAATATGAGTTATTAGAACTCAAGTTAATTTCTGAGTATTATAAATTACAGAGGAATGTGAGCAGAGTCCTGTGTTAACAGCAGAGCTGTAGTACAGCTTTATAACATGGTTTCCTACATGATATCCAACAACAGTGAGGAGAAGTGCTGCGTGTTTTAAGTGTTATTTTGTTTTTCTTCACATGCATAATGCGTTTTTAAATTTGCTGAAATAAAGAAAATTAAATTCTTGTTACATGGCGGCAGTGAAGAGACTAGAAAAAACAAAGTGCTCTGAAAATGTTAATGATGCTCAGCTGATGCTCATTCAGTGTTTATAGGGACGCTGGCTCCTGATTTTATAACGGCATGATCAGCTGATCACTGATGCATTTTACCCAGAGTTCCTCCTGACACCACGTCATGTGACAGGTCACAGCAGCAGAAGCAGCAGTTTAACAGACTGAACCAGGTGGAAACAAACAGCTGGTCCATGTCAGTGTGCAGAAGGTTTTCACTGAGGCAGAACAGCCTCTGCCCTCTGTCAGTACATTCAGCTGTTTCTCATCATGCAGACTGTCACTCAACATGTGGAATATGAATGAAAACATGTGAGCTGTCAGAGCTTAGAACAGAAAACAGTGAATCAATCCAATAATCAAACTGTTCAGAAAGCAGTGAGATAAAAAAAAAACCAAGGCTTCAATCTGAGGTTAAAAACAGAGCAGTGGGATGATCTCTATTAAAACATGAATTACTGTCAGCTGACACAGGAGTATCAATAATAGGCTGATAATGTGATCGATCAGCCGATTATGTTTGGTAACCGATTGATCAGTGCAGCCTTAATAAGTGGACTAGTTGTAAGCACTGCTACTAATACTAATACTGCTGCTACTAATACTATTACTACTACTACTACTACTGCTACTGCTGCTCTCACTGGGTGAAAGTGAGTCTGGATGTTTCCTCTGCAGTTTGCTGTTTGTGGATTTCTCCTTCAGTCAGATAAGTGAGACCGAAGTGTTTGTGGGATCTGACAGAAGGTTCCGGAGAGCCGAGCTGGTCCGGCGGCGTCGGCCGGTGCGGCGAGTCCGTCTGTGTTTACATCACACCTCAGAGATTCAGCTGTCGCCTTCGGGCCGAGCTGCGAACCACGAGGCGACCGTGAGAGCCGCAACGCCGCCGGAGGATCGCCTTGTTTCACAGCACAGCCCGTCTAACCCTGACCGTGGTTTCGTGTTTCACCGTCTCAGTTAAATAATGTCATGGTTCAACTCTGTGATCCACTAGTTGTCCCTGCCAGCTCAGCAGCAGAGGCTCTGACCTGCTGCAGGAGAGACACACAGAGCCAAACTGCAACACAGACAGCAACAGACAGCAACATGTTAAATACTCACCAAGGCATTTTCCTTCACTTTCAGATTCTCAAGCACAACGTTTCCTGCAGAAAGACAGAAAGACAGAGGGACAACAGTCAGAGCAGAACAGAGACAGAGACAAAGTGTCTCCGGTTTCCTTCTCTTCACAAAGGTCAGCCTTTTGTGTGTGATGCGGACTCGGCCTCAGCGTGACGGACCGGCTCAGGTCCACCTGGAACAGGCTGATCTGCTGTAAAACAACAAGAGGCCGGCTGCAACAGACCTGCCGCAGGAAGGAGTTTCTCTGCAGGAAGACGTCGGGTTCAGACTGAGAAATATTACATATCTGATTTATTTTGATTCAATTCAACATCTTGGAGGTTCAGTTTAGAAAAATGCCTCATTACAAGACATATTAGTACACATATTGACCATATAAAACATAAGAATCTGTTTTCTAACTAATCAGTGTCCAGTCAGACAGTCTTGGCCCACAGCTCTCTGCTCCACAGCAAGACCTGGAGCTGAGAGGAGAGACCAGACCTGCTGACATGGAGAGACAACATGGATGGAGATATGATCTGGCATTGAATAATTAGACTTTCAACAAGTAGGCATGAGCTACTGAAGTCTTCAGTCATCATGTGGTGTGTTCATTATTACTCCAGAAAACCGTTTAGACGGCCACAAGGTTTCTGTGAAGCTCAACTTTGACTTGTGGGCTCGAGGCCAGCGGGCTGCTGGGAATAACACAGCAAACTGACAACACACACACACACACACACACACACACATTAAGTTGGATCGCCTCTATAATCTACTAACACGTTTCCATGTTGGACTGATCAGTGCAGAGCAGGAGGGGAAATGACAACCAGCCACCAGACAAACTGAATGTGAGTCTGCAGGAAAACATCTGGCTGCTTTCTAAGATAATGGAATAGAAGGTGAATTTATGGATCTGTGAGTCTGATGCAGAGACAGTCTGACTGTAGGAAAGGAAAGTGTGATATTCCAGCATTTTGTTATTTAGATACATCTCAAAAGTTAGAGTGGACTGTCTGCTGTCTGCATCAGTGTTTCCTCTGTGAGTTCAGACAGTCACAGTGCTGTCTGGAGGAAATTTAGTTTTGGTTCCACTTCGGCTTACAGGCTGCAGTATGCGTCATCATAATGCTAATCGATCATAATCGATGCTGTCTGCCTGATCTGCTGCCATGAACACATGAACACATGAACACATGAACACATGAACACATGAACACACGAACACACGAACACACGAACACATGAACACATCACTCTGTGTAGATGTGGGACGTGGCTCTGGGGCCATGCAGAGTCTCCTGTGTGTCCGCAGGCTGCAGGAGGGAGCGCACCTGTCGGGCCGGTTCTGCCGCTCGGCTCTGAGCCAATCACAACTCCTGTTACGACGAGCGTGACGGAAAAATCTCTGCTTCTCCCAGAGAAAGTATGAGGAAGTGACATGGTGTCGCTCCACCAGAACAACCACAACACTCTGAGAATACTGTCATCTTTCTTTCCTTGTTGTATGTGTATGTGCCAAGCTGCTGTTATATTACTCTCTATATGCAGTGGTACTGTTCTCATTTGTATTTTGTGTTTATTGGATGTTGTCTTCTTTTTGTAGCTCATAAAAATATCAATCGCAATCGTCTGTCTGCCTGCCTGCCTGTCTGTCTCTCTGTCTGTCTGTCTACTGGTCTGACAGACAGACAGACAGACAGACAGACAGACAGACAGACAGACAGACAGACAGACATGTTCACATCAGTAGATTAAAGATCAGACAGCAGGAGTCCAGTTTCTGCTGCTGATGGAACAGCTGATCCAGTCTGCAGGGAACCGAACAGCAGAGAGACCGGACCGGCCAGAGGGTTTCAGGGTTTCAGAGACCTGAAGGGTCAAGACAGTTAGAACTACCTTTATCTTTATCTATCTTACAGCACTGGACTGTAGAGGAACTGGGTCTAGGAAAAGTCATGGAGTTGATATATTTCAAAATTCAAAACAGCCGTCAATCAACCATGACTGGGCTTTTCTCATGTTACATTATCTGTAAATCAGTATAAATGGTGTAATTTCCTGCTGACAGTACATGCTGCTGCAGTAGATACCAGATACTAGACTACGAGGAGGGAGTCCCGGGTCAGGATGGAGGGACAGAGAGACGGACTGAGTCTAGTCTCACTCCTACAGCTCTCTAAAGGGAGATCTCTAAAAGAAGACCGTCTGATGAAAGATCAGGTTCAGCCACACAGAAACACAACACAGCAGCAGGTTTGTGCGTCTCAGTCTTACCGTGACCGGTCAGAGCGTTCAGTCCTGCAGGGGTGAAGAGATGAAGCTCAACACAGACACACAACTGACTGACTGACAGACAGACTGGGCCTTTCACCTTCCATTAGTAACATCATTATTATAATTATTTCTAAAATGGAAAGCTGGCTTGTTGTGCAGTCCAGGTTCCCAAACTTAAGGATGAGCAGGTCGATACACTTCAGAGGTTGAAATCAATATCAGGATAATCATAAGGACTTTTTTCAATATCAATATATATCTCTATACGGCTCACATATGCAAAATCACATGTTAAATAATCAAATGAATGTTCATCCCATTGAGCTGAATGGTAATGTTAGGAATGTGAAATTCTCAGATAATATTCCTTAAAATGTTTCATATCTCATTTTGTCATTGTTTTTAAATAACATGTGCTTGTTCTCATCAGTTCAGACAGCAGAATTGTGTGTCATGATATCCAAAATCACCATATCATCACCATATGATTCACTGAGAGATGATAAACCATAATATTGAATTATCACCCAGCTCTACTTTAGAGCGGCGGTTTTAAATCCTGATCCTCGACACCCGGAGTCCTGCTGGGTTTCTCTCCTACCAGCTAGTTACCTGCATTCACCTTTCATCCCAGGTCCAAACCAGTCTCTGTTAGACAGCTAGACTGAAACCCAGCAGGCTCCGGTCCTGAGGAACAGGACTGAAAAGCATCACTTTACACCTGAGATCCTGTTAAAGGTTTTGTCCCATGTGAGAGTTTTTCTGTCTGTCTGCTCTGTAGCAGAGAGGGAAATCTGACCAGAACAATCCTCCTCTCACTGTGTTAACTTGTTGAGAATGAAATAACAGTGAAATTAAACTCAGTCTCATGTTGCCCCTCCAGCTGGGAGCAGGTGCAGCAGCGGCAGGTGTGCTGACATGCAGCCAGACAGAAGCTCCACTGCAGACTGCAGGGTCCAGGATGACTCGCCTCGACACCCAGACACACCAAACTACATTTCAAACTGTGTCAGACACTGACAGATGATACTGACATGTTTTGCTCACTGACGGCCTGCTGTCAGTCACTGCATCCGGACAGTTTGACAGTGCAGGCTCGAGCGGGCAGCGGTTTGTTTACGCCCGCTGCTAGCTAGCCCCGATACGTGATGTTCCAGGAGTAGAACGTCACGTCACGCCAAACTCTGTTCAAACATCTGGCGATTAACCTGTCCTTGCTTATGGGCCAAGGTAAATACTTCATAAAATATGACTGGAGAGCTATTCTTAATCGTTAGGAGCCACGCTTCAATTCGGCACACATATCATCCACCAGATATCACTTAGTTGAACAAAATCTCGTCTTTTAGAATTGGTTGACACTGCTCGCTTCCGCCAGCCACGGTATGTTTTGGTGGAGCGGATCTGGGAGCAAGAGGCGGACCAAAAATAAAAGTTGACATTGCATTGAAATGAATGCTGCTTGGTGGGTTGAATGAATGCCGAATTGAAGAGTGGATCCTGTTATTTCGTAGAAACGTCATGTCATGTTCTACGAGGCGTGTGCGTTTGCCGATAAGCAAGGCAATGTTAAATTGTCAGATTTTCTAATGGAGTGTGGCCTGCAATTCTCCCCATACGGGTCGGTGCTAGCTGCTAGCTAGCTGCTGTGCGCTGCTTACCTCCCCAAATGCCAATCTTCAACTGAGACTTGTCCAGGTTTTCCACATAATCTCCGATGAATCTGTTCAGCAGGTCGCTGACCAGAGACTCGAACACCATGACTGAGTCCCGGACTGAGTCCCACCGGGCTTCCCTCTCTGCAGCTCAGCGCCTCGGCTAGCAAGCTCTCCCTCAGCGCTGATCTGATCTGTTTTCCTGCTCAGATGATGACCGGAGGGCTGAAATTAAAGAGCGATTAGCTCTGGGATCGACTGCTGTGTTTTCGATAAGCGCTGTCTGCGCATTTACACTGACTTGTCGGTGTGAGAGCATCGATTTGGCGCTGAAGCTGCGGTCAGGTGAGCGTGACTCAGGACGGGCGTGTCCGACCGGCAGCCGCTTCACTTCGCTTTTTCAAACAAAACTCATATTTCAGTGTTGTGGGTCGATAATGTGATCCCTCTCAGAATATGATATTAATCAGATATTATCATATGTAATATACGTTGAGCTGCAGAGTGGTTTGTCGGTAGGGAACCTGTTCAAACTCCAAAACCCGCTGAAGTGTCCTAAACCCCTTGACCTCTGACCTCCTGGGGGTAAGCGAAAAGAAAATTGTATCTAATAATAATACAAAATAATTATTATTAGTAGTATTGTCAGCTGTACAGTAGGTAGGCCTATATAAAGGATATTAAATATGTTTGTCTACATTAAATCTACTGCACATATACAACAAACCAGTTTCAGATGTTTTACCAACAAGATAATTCTCTCTAAAAATTAAATTAAAATTAATTTGTACAGCAGGTCATCTGAATGCAACACACTGCAGTGAATGAATTCATTTTGTGCAGCTATAAAGGACAAAAAAAACTGTTGTGTTTTTGTGTTTTATGTGTTTTCACCCTTTGCAACACGTAAAAGAGGCACAGAGTCTCTTAATGAATCAATCAATATTTCTCAAGCAATCTTATCTTATAACGGCTTGTGTGTCAGATCAACCTTTCCCCAAGAAGTCACATCCTCAACACAAATCTCTTTCTGTTCTTTAATAAATCTTTTCAAAACTTTGGTCTGTATAAAAAGCAAGTAAAAAACATTTCATTTAGTACAAACACAGAATCATTTTTAAACAGTTAACACACTGTTCAGCAAAATCTCACAGTCCCCCAGAATGTAATCCCTTTTCATGGTTGACATCTTGTTGACGACTTTGAACCGCAGCGACCGGTTCCCCACGTCTTCCTCGCAGATGCCGTCGAAGAAGAAGTCCTCGTTGAAGACGGGGTTGCGGCTCCTCTTGATGACGGTGCTGCGTTGCTTCTGGATCTTCCCCGGCAGCAGGCAGACGCTGACGTTGCAGTTGATGCTCTTGGGGTCCGCCGGCCCGGCGTAGAGGCCCTCGGCGCTGATCAGCCTCACTCTGAGTCTCCGGTTGTCGGGGCAGTACTCCGCCGACAGACGCAGCGCTCCCTCTCTCCCCACAGGGACGAGGCTCTCCTTCGCGGCTCTGTCCCGGCACGGCGCCGGGTCCGCGGGGAAGACGGCGGGAGGAGCCGGGCCGAAGGTCCCGGGCGGCGGCTCCGCCAAACCCTCGGAGGCCCGTCGGACGACGCTGGGGCTGTTGTCCGTGGAGCTGCCCTCGTCCGTGGACAGAGAGTTGTTCCTGGACAGCATCGCTTTCCTCACGGTCCGGGACAGAAGCCTCTCGTGGCTCAGGGCTTTGAGCAGGGAGGATTTGGGAGGAGGTCTGGCCAGCGAGGGGGAGTTGAAGGGGGAGCACTCGGCGGAGGAGGCGGTGTCGCTGTCCAGAGTTCCCTGCCGGTGCAGGGCCGCGACCCGCGGGGACTGCAGCCGGGAGGTGAGTCTGTTGAGGCTGAAGGAGGCGCAGTGCGGCGGTCTGGAGAAGGTGCTGGGGGCCCGGCTCCGAGGAGACACCAGAGGGAGTCCGCAGGAGCCGGGGTCGCCGTGGAACAGGGACTCCTTCCTCCGGGTGTGAGGACTCTCCAGCAGAGTGCAGAAGCCGTAGCAGGTCTGGGCCTTGGCCAGGTGCGGCAGGGACAGCGCCGCCTGGCTCTGAGGATCCGCGTTGGTGCTCTCCTCGTCGCTGAAGCCGCCGCCGTACGGGAGCTCGTCCACGTTTTCCACCTGGATGACGTGAGCGCCGAACGGCTCTCTGGCCGCCTCGCTCTCCGGACCCCCGCTGTCAGACCGAGTCCCTTTCGCGGCGGCGAGGTGTTTGCTCCGGTCCGGACTCTTCGGCTCCTGCTGGTTGGGGATCTTTGGAGGGATGCAGAACTCTGGGATGCTGTTTGGGGTGATGATGTTCGGACACAGAGAGGCTTTCTTCCTTCTGTCCTGAGCCGCTTTCTCCCCAAACATAATGTCTGCCAGCCGGAAGCTGTACTCCGCAGGGAAGGCAAAGTGGTTCGGATCCACGGAGACTCGAATCTGCTCCAACACCCACATGGGTCTGGAGTCTGGATCCGACTCACAACAACCGTCACAAGAAGGAAATCCTCAGGTCCTCAAGGCGAAGTCTCCCAAAGTTCAACACAAAAAAGCATCAAATCAAATGTTCATGAAACAGAAGTGAGTGAACCTGCAGGTCTGAGTCTGAGGCTCAGCTGCTCTGCTGCAGTCCGTCTGTCTGTGGCTGCAGGCGGCAGGCTGGTTAAATAAGGCTGTAGATAATGGAGGCGGGGGGGGGGGGGGGGGGG
>NC_135997.1:37823065-37870026 GCF_048128805.1 Centroberyx gerrardi
TACAAGTGTGTGTGTGACTCATTAAATAGTTAAATGGCAGCAGGCAGGATGACAGCGCTGACTGGAGCAGCCTGTTACTGAAGCTGCTTACCTGTGTGTGCGTGTGTGTGTGTGTATTTGTGTGTGTGTGTGTGTGTGTGTGTGTGCATGTGTGTGTGTGTGTGTATTTGTGTGTGTGTGTGTGTGTATTTGTGTGTGTGTGTGTGTGTGAGAGAGAGCTTTTAGCAGCTCATCAGCATTACTGGGGTCACCGTGGCAACGCAGAGAAACACACTGAGCTGACAGCCTGATATGAACATAACACACCGCTCTCACATATAAAATATCTCTCTCTCTCACACACACACACACACACACACACACACACACACACACACACACATACAGATAGAGAGGTCAAACCTTCCAATTAGTCTCAGTGAGCAGAGCAAGAGGATTAAAAACTTTTAAGCAGCTCAGCTGTTCAGAAAAAACCCTGTAGGAGTTTTCTTTCTCCTGAACGTCTCTCTCTCTCTCTCTGTCCCTCTCTCTCTCCCTCTCTCTCTCTCTATATATATAACTCTAATACTGACTCTCTGTAATGAGACCTGTGGGTAAAAAGATGAAAAGCAGCGCTGTGTGAATAAACAGAGAGGAAGAGGAAGAGTCCGGTCAGGGAGGAAGTGAAGAGTAAATATAAACATGTCTCATTACCAGGTGAGGTCCAACATGTTGATAGACAGGTTTCACTTCGGCTGCTCGGATGTTGAAGCAGCTGAACTGAAACAGCTGGAGTTTTATTTTAGAAGTCCAGAGGGAATCTGACTCCTGCAGGACTTGGCGTCCGTCCACAGGATCCGGTCTGGATGAAACTGTCAGCTTAATGTAAACGTAACGTAAAGATTTACTTACTAACCGTGATGTAGATGACTCTGGTCTGGATCTGTCCTGTGAACTCTGCCTGGCTCCTCCTCAGGTCAACTCTTCACCTCTCAGCAGGATCTTCACTGGCTCCGTGTCTTCATGGAAATATCAAGTGTTTCATGTCTGTGGGCTCAGTGGAGTCTCAGCTGGATGCAGTGTCACACCAGACTGCAGCCAAAGTTGATTTTATTTTCCTCTCTGAAAGCAGGTGAGTCCAAACCGTGAGTCTCAGGTGCGTTAAATAGACAACATCCAGTCAGGGTTGGTCACATGGTTCCTGTGTGTCTCTCAGTGAGCGAGGCGGTCTGTAATCACCTGTAGAAACAGAACAAGTAAAACAGAGGGGAGCAGCTCACACCCACAGTCTCCTTCAGTCCACATGGTTCATGGTGTCAGAGTGGATCCAGCGGATCCTGTCCTCACTAGATCTCCACCTCTGACACCGGGACTGAGGCTGCGTTCACACCAAGCGTGTTCGGACCGGTTCTATCGAACCTCGGTGCGTTTCCTCCTGTAGTTCGGTTTGTTTCTCCAGGTGAGAGCGATGGCGGCACCAGATCACGACACCGAGACGCCTGGAAAAGAAAATCTCAGTTCACTTCCAAGCGGACTGCGGTCCGGTTCGTTAGGAGTGAGAACGTAATCGGACCAAGAAACAACCCCAGAACATCTGGCTGCATGAGTCTGCTGTTTGTTGATCCATGTGGTTTTATGGGTATCAGGATGGATACATCTGACAGACAGCAGCTCCTCATGCTTGGAAAGACTAGACTAACAAAATGAACTGAGGACAAACCGCAGCCTGGACTGAGGCTCGTATTCAACTTTCCTTCATGTGTTCTGACCTGTGTGAAGACCAGAGAAGGTAAATTATGGCAACAGCACAGAGTCCGTAGTTAAAGTGTCAGATTTGTTCTGACTCCTCCGCTGCCCGGCTGCCAGAAGCTTTAATCTGGCAGGACGACAGGTTCAAACTGTCCAATAAAACATGTTTACAAGCTGGTTCTCTTGTGTTGGTCAGAGTGAACCTGAACGAACCCACAACGTTACAAAGTCAACTTTTCAACTCTGATTCAGACCAAAGAAAACGAGCAGTAGCTGTGATCGCTCCCTGAGTCTGACACTGGACTGAGTCTTGAAGCGGCAGAGTCGTATAGTGATGATGTCATCCACGCCGCCGCTCCTGACAGCCGCCTCTCACTCTGCAGCTGAACACCGTCCGGTCTGTTCCGTGTTCAGAAGTCCACACGGACGTTTCAACATGCGGACGACATGTTGTTGGAGCAGCATCATGTGTTGGAGCAGCATCATGTGTTGGAGCAGCATCATGTGTTGGAGCAGCATCATGTGTTGCAGCAGCATCATGTGTTGGAGCAGCGTCATGCGTGTTGCAGCAGCATCATGTGTTGCAGCAGCATCATGTGTTGCAGCAGCATCATGTGTTGCAGCAGCATCATGTGTTGGAGCAGCATCATGTGTTGCAGCAGCATCATGTGTTGCAGCAGCATCATGTGTTGCAGCAGCATCATGTGTTGGAGCAGCATCATGTGTTGCAGCAGCATCATGTGTTGCAGCAGCATCATGTGTTGCAGCAGCATCATGTGTTGGAGCAGCATCATGTGTTGCAGCAGCATCATGTGTTGGAGCAGCATCATGCGTGTTGGAGCAGCATCATGTGTTGCAGCAGCATCATGTGTTGGAGCAGCATCATGTGTTGCAGCAGCATCATGTGTTGGAGCAGCATCATGTGTTGCAGCAGCATCATGTGTTGCAGCAGCATCATGTGTTGGAGCAGCATCATGTGTTGGAGCAGCATCATGCGTGTTGCAGCAGCATCATGTGTTGCAGCAGCATCATGTGTTGGAGCAGCATCATGCGTGTTGCAGCAGCATCATGTGTTGGAGCAGCATCATGTGTTGGAGCAGCATCATGTGTTGGAGCAGCATCATGTGTTGCAGCAGCATCATGTGTTGGAGCAGCATCATGTGTTGCAGCAGCATCATGTGTTGGAGCAGCATCACGCGTGTTGGAGCAGCATCATGCGTGTTGCAGCAGCATCATGTGTTGCAGCAGCATCATACGTGTTGCAGCAGCATCATGTGTTGGAGCAGCATCATACGTGTTGCAGCAGCATCATGTGTTGGAGCAGCATCATGCGTGTTGGAGCAGCATCATACGTGTTGCAGCAGCATCATGTGTTGGAGCAGCATCATACGTGTTGCAGCAGCATCATGTGTTGGAGCAGCATCATACGTGTTGCAGCAGCATCATGTGTTGGAGCAGCATCATACGTGTTGCAGCAGCATCATGTGTTGGAGCAGCATCATGTGTTGCAGCAGCATCATGTGTTGGAGCAGCATCATGTGTGTTGGAGCAGCATCATGTGTTGCAGCAGCATCATGTGTTGGAGCAGCATCATGTGTTGCAGCAGCATCATGTGTTGGAGCAGCATCATGTGTGTTGGAGCAGCATCATGTGTTGCAGCAGCATCATGTGTTGGAGCAGCATCATGTGTTGGAGCAGCATCATGTGTTGCAGCAGCATCATGTGTTGGAGCAGCATCATGTGTTGCAGCAGCATCATGTGTTGGAGCAGCATCATGTGTGTTGGAGCAGCATCATGTGTTGCAGCAGCATCATGTGTTGCAGCAGCATCATGTGTTGGAGCAGCATCATGTGTTGCAGCAGCATCATGTGTTGGAGCAGCATCATGTGTTGCAGCAGCATCATGTGTTGGAGCAGCATCATGTGTTGCAGCAGCATCATGTGTTGGAGCAGCATCATGCGTGTTGGAGCAGCATCATGTGTTGCAGCAGCATCATGTGTTGGAGCAGCATCATGTGTGTTGGAGCAGCATCATGTGTTGCAGCAGCATCATGTGTTGGAGCAGCATCATGTGTTGGAGCAGCATCATGTGTTGGAGCAGCATCATGTGTTGGAGCAGCATCATGTGTTGCAGCAGCATCATGTGTTGGAGCAGCATCATGCGTGTTGGAGCAGCATCATGTGTTGGAGAAGCATCATGTGTTGGAGCAGCATCATGTGTTGGAGCAGCATCATGCGTGTTGGAGCAGCATCATGTGTTGGAGCAGCATCATGTGTTGGAGCAGCATCATGTGTTGGAGCAGCATCATGCGTGTTGGAGCAGCATCATGTGTTGCAGCAGCATCATGCGTGTTGGAGCAGCATCATGTGTTGGAGCAGCATCATGTGTTGGAGCAGCATCATGTGTTGGAGCAGCATCACGCGTGTTGGAGCAGCATCACGCGTGTTGGAGCAGCATCATGTGTTGGAGCAGCATCATGTGTTGGAGCAGCATCATGTGTTGGAGCAGCATCATGCGTTGGAGCAGCATCACGCGTGTTGGAGCAGCATCACGTGTGTTGGAGCAGCATCACGCGTGTTGGAGCAGCATCACGCGTGTTGCAGCAGTGTGTAGTGGTTTCCATACAGTTCTTCTTTAAGTCAGGCTGCGTTCACACAGCGTTTCTTTGTGTGGAAAAAGCTGCCTGAAATGCTTTTTGTGAGGAGAAATAAAAATTGCATCATGATAACGTTACCTGATGTCAGCTAGCTAGCTGCTAGCTGCTAGCTGCTAGCTAGCTGAGCTGGTTAGCTCTTCTGTAGTTAAGTGTTGAGCAACAAGTAAAGACTGACAGATATTCAACACATCCAGTCTGATCCGCTCTGTTTCTTTATGATCGGTGCTTCACTTGTTCACTTATTAACGACCGATTTCTCCACCGGCACTTTCTCCATCTTTGTTGTTGTCATGGGTAACGGCCAGCCTCCTTCATCCTGATTGGTTGGCTGAGAAAAAAGCGGTTCAGGTCACTCAGCAGTTTTCTGAAAAGTTGAACATTTCTCAACTCCGCTCTGCCAAAAAACACACAGAGCTTTTTCATGAGCGGCCGAGATGTAAGCTGGACAGAGCTGAAGCTGACGGACGGTCCTCTTCTCCTCCGGCTGCTTACTGCTTCAGTCGTAGGAATTTCCCATGAGATACGCTATCAATTCATTGTTTGGGATGACAGTTTAATGCATGAAATATTGAATTTCTATCCTTCTTCTTTAGTCTTTTTAATAAATTGAAGTGTGTGAAGTTTCAGTCCAACAAGTGAATTTTTCCTGCATCACACTGAACAGAATAAAAAACAGGTTGAAGTCAAACCTTTATTGAAAATGTGTTGCACCTTTCATGTTAGATTTATTTTTGAACCATCAGGTACCTGCAGGATGTCATTTTGGTATTGTTGCTTTTTCTTTTGGTTTTTATTTTTTATGTCATTTTTGGGTTCGATTTTTTTGGAGAGAAATACGTCGGTCGCTCTGCGGATCGTTTTCACAGACGGCTTCTCTGGAATATTCTGACAAACAGTTTGGACTCGTTGTTGCAGCAAGAGGCAGCGGAGCTTCAACTGACAGCTGACTGGAGACAAGACTGTCTGTGGGTCCAACAACTACAGACAATACTGTCTGTGGTCCAACAGCTACAGACAATACTGTCTGTGGGTCCAACAGCTACAGACAATAATGTCTGTGGGTCCAAGAGCTACAGACAATACTGTCTGTGGGTCCAACAACTACAGACAATACTGTCTGTGGGTCCAAGAGCTACAGACAATACTGTCTGTGGGTCCAACAACTACAGACAATACTGTCTGTGGGTCCAACAACTACAGACAATACTGTCTGTGGGTCCAGGAGCTACAGGAGGAAGAGAGGAGTTATATAGAGTTACTAAATCACTGAACTGATCCTTTAACTTACATAATGTATATTCTTACATTAGAGCACCAATATGAGCACCAGCCAATATTGTCCGTGGCTCCAAGAACTACAGGGATGAACAGACTCATTATATATTAAGAACAAAATTGCCCAACTTATGGTTTAACTAAATGTTGCAGTAGATTGATGTGTGGGACTGGGAATCTGCTGCTTCCTGTTCTGGACTCACATTTTCACTCTCCTGTTAAGTGTGACATCATTTTTCGGTCTAAATAAGCGATTGTGGCCCCGCCCCCTTTCAGGCTAATGTGAACATGAATAGAGGAGTAAAATGATGTTAAAGCCTTTAACTGCGTCCAACACTAATATTTCTGCTTTCAGGTTCCTCTGTTCTGCATTTCTTTATTAGCTGAGCTGAATCTGATAAAAAAAATGTTTAGCCAGACAAAATTTAGTAACCTGTTAAAATATATAATAACTTCATCAATATGTCATTTCTACTGACATTATTTCACCCATTTTAAGATCAGAACAATTGGCAAATAGGATCCAAAAATCCCCTTCAGTCACTGGGTCTGTCCCAGTCCAGCTGTTCCCTGTTATATAGGACAGTGTCAGGTGCATGCTGGGAGGTACAGAACACACTGATCTCATTCTGTATTTGTCCTTGTTGCACCTTGTATTTATACAGCAGCTCCAGTTCCTCTCCCACTGTGTGTGTGTGTGTGTGTGTGTGTGTGTGTGTGTGTGTAGCCTGTGTGTGTTTCTTGCTTTCTTCTGTCTGCCGTACACAAATCAAAATAAAACCTCGGTCCTAAACCTTCACAACCTGCTGGTGTCGGGTGAATTGGAGAATCGGGTTGCCATGGATACCGTGTGGCGAAGAGCAACAAACGATGTGCTCCCATGTTGAATGAGTGTCTTTAAGTGAGGAGGAGGAGGACAGATGATAACCTGCTGAGGCGGCGGGGAACTTCAACATGACTCATCTCATCCCACAGCGCTCGCCGCCCCGCCTCCACAGGAAGGCCTCGGAAATCAAACGCTAAAGACCGAAGGAAATTGTAACCGCACATCAGTGGCGGTGTGAGTCTGTCCGCCTCGCCTCTCTGTCGGTTGGCGGCCGCCTCCTCTCCTCTCATTCTTCTGCACTTTGTTTCCGACACAAATCGAACGCTCCGCTCGGAGGTCGGCCGTTGAGACGCAGCGGTCAAATAATAATTTAGCACAGAGCAGGAAGAGGAAACTCTCCGCGTCACTGTGGACGGGTTTGTTGACATCAGATCCCTACAGAGCCCGCCCATCCGATGTTAGTAAAATAATGAGTGGCCACGACTTATTAAGGCGTGGGAGATAATTAAGACGCATCCAAGACAGTGAGAACCTTATTCTGATCTTCAGACTGAACGTCCATCTGGTTCCACTTCATCATTCGGCTGAGATTTTTCCGCCGTTGCCGAGGGAAACGCCAGACTCTCTGAATCGCTCCACATCTGAAGAGCGGAGGGACGAGATTCAGGAGTCTGGAGCAGACGAAGAGAAGAGCGTGGCATCGGTTCTCTGTGGATCCTGCAAATGATCCCATATAGTTCATGATATGACAAACACTCCATAGGCAACAGTGAGTGAGTCAACCATTCAGACGCAGATCACGTCACCGCCAGCTCCATTTTAGTTTTGTGCCGCTGTATTAAACTTCCTCTCTGTCTGTCAGTTTCAGTTTGTGTTACATCAGATTACAGAGATGAAGCTTCACAGAAGCTGTTTACAGCAGGTAGGAGACCTGCTGCTGCCGGAGGAGCTGAGACGACGTCTCCGGGTGTTGCTACGCTAAACGTTAGCCTAGCTAACATTAGCTACAAAACGGCAGGATGCCGGCTCCTGGTCCCGCCCCTGCTTCATCCTCATTGGTTGGTAGAACTCTGAAGAGACATTGATGAGCGGTGCTTCAGACAAAGCTGAAGTAGTTTCAACTGGAGAACAGGTCCAGCCTCACGGCGCTCAGAGATAAAGAGAGGCGCCTCCAGCGCTTTTTCACAGGTCTTTGGTGGACACGGCTCCTTAGATGTGTTAGCATGTTGCTAACAGGCTACAGAGAGAGCTTCTTTGCTTGATTTCGATTGGTTGTCCGTTTCCTTTGCTTTCTCCGCCCCTTTTGTGTGAAACAGGTAGAGATTTAGAGAGTTTCTCACTTGTGTATGAAACCTGGCAGAGGATGAGATTCGAGTTCATTTTATTATGTGAACGGGAAAATAAATGAGAAATGAAAAGAGGCGTATCTGTTGGATGTTTAATCAATCAAATATGATCTAACACTATAGATAAAGAGACTAGTGAAGCTACTGTCATTTCACAGAAATAGAGTTCATATGGGATTATGTTGACAATACGCCTATTTATTATTATTTGATTGATAAGGTCGGCTGTGTGATAAGATCAGCAGTGTTGTTTGAAGCGGACCAGACTCTTCAGCTGCTGAACAACTGCTGATGGCAATGTTATGCCGACGGCAACGAGACGCCGACGGCAACGTGACGGCGACGGCAACGAGACGCCGACGGCAACGTGACGCCAACGGCAACGAGACGCCGACGGCAACGTGACGCCGACGGCAACGTGACGCCGACGGCAACGTGACGCCAATAAACGAGATAAGATAGTCGCGCACATCCTGAAACCTATTGAAGGCAGGTGCTGGACCCGGAAGTAGTACTATATCAAACAGTGAAAGTCCGCACACTGTAGCTCCCTTTTGTTGCTTTATTTGCACCACAGAGTCAGTGATGTTTGGAGCACGCTGCTCTTCTTCAGACTTGAAACACGGTATACAGTCGCCACCTTAAATAGACCAAACAATTAGCCAG
Source organism: Centroberyx gerrardi (assembly GCF_048128805.1). Classification (NCBI taxonomy): domain Eukaryota; kingdom Metazoa; phylum Chordata; class Actinopteri; order Beryciformes; family Berycidae; genus Centroberyx; species Centroberyx gerrardi. Next base: position 37,831,563 of record NC_135997.1, read on the forward strand.
ATCAGACCACCTGGGGTAAGTCACATGGTGTGGTAAAGTTCACCATCTAAGTGCAATCATATAGCATATCTATACACACATAAGAAACAAAAACAAAAACACAAAGATACACTAATCATGAAAGTCATACACATATCAAGTATAAACACATTAACACTATCCATAGAATAGTAGAACGTCCCTATGCACAAGTGGAAAAACATCAGGCTCATACTGTAGCCGTCATACACTCAAATGAAGCCAGGTCTGGTAGAGGCGCCTCTATACTCTAAAAAGATCGCCCATAACAGTTAGATATAGGAATGCAACATCCCTAATGTCTTAAAGGAATGTTGATGTCTGATAAACCAGAACTGTTACGTGACGCCGACGGCAACGAGACGCAATCCCTCTGGTGTCACTTCTCGGGAGGAAACGTGCTGCTTCTTGATGAGCGTGCCACTGAAATAAAGTAGGCGGAGCCCCGGTAGATGATTGACAGGTGCTCTCCTCCCCTGAAACAGAAACATTAATTCTTCCCTAAGAACAAAGCTTCGCCTCCAGACTGAGCTTCTCTGCTCCTGATCTGATGACAGAGAAACATCACAGGAAAACTGCTTTTTCTCTTCCATGACAACAAAACAACAAAACGACCTCCAGACAAACTCTCCCTGCACCCGACGGGATGAACGCACCGCTCGCCAGGCCGTCCTCGGTTTCTGAACACAGGATGTGCAAATAGCATAAATATCATCAGTGGAGAAGGCGAGGCCATGCTGCTTTGTAATATGTCACTTCTGAAACTTTTAACCATCGAACCTGAAATATCTTCTGTTCTTCTCTCCTGACGGAGAGAGAGTTCACTGAGCGGAGGAAAGGAAGGAGAAACCTGCAGACAGTCTCACAGGAGGAAGAGGGAGGAGTCAGGTTTCTACTGAGTCAGCTTTCCAGTATACAGCAGTACACATGTATGCAGTACAGTGTACACATGTATGCAGTATCAGCAGTACACATGTATGCAGTACAGTGTACACATGTATGCAGTATCAGCAGTACACATGTATGCAGTACAGTGTACACATGTATGCAGTACAGGGTACACATGCATGCAGTATCAGCAGAACACATGTATGCAGTACAGTGTACACATGTATGCAGTACAGGGTACACATGTATGCAGTACAGGGTACACATGTATGCAGTATCAGCAGAACACATGTATGCAGTACAGTGTACACATGTATGCAGTACAGGGTACACATGTATGCAGTATCAGCAGAACACATGTATGCAGTACAGTGTACACATGTATGCAGTACAGTGTACACATGTATGCACTACAGGGTACACATGTATGCAGTACAGGGTACACATGTATGCAGTACAGGGTACACATGTATGTAGTACTCAGTAGTACACATGTATGTAGTACTCAGTAGTACACATGTATGCAGTACAGTGTACACATGTATGCAGTACAGGGTACACATGTATGTAGTACTCAGTAGTACACATGTATGTAGTACTCAGTAGTACACATGTATGCAGTACAGGGTACACATGTATGCAGTACAGGGTACACATGTATGCAGTACAGTGTACACATGTATGCAGTACAGAGTACACATGTATGTAGTACTCAGTAGTCCACATGTATGCAGTACAGTGTACACATGTATGCAGTACAGGGTACACATGTATGCAGTACAGGGTACACATGTATGTAGTACTCAGTAGTACACATGTATGCAGTACAGAGTACACATGTATGTAGTACTCAGTAGTACACATGTATGCAGTACAGAGTACACATGTATGTAGTACTCAGTAGTACACATGTATGCAGTATCAGCAACACGCAGCAGTTTGGCTCACTAAGCCATCAGAAGGTTTCTCTGATGCTAAGGAAATAATAATAATAACATTAATATTTATATAATTCATAATAATATAATTTATTATTTATATTTTAATTTATATTTTAATATTAATTTACAAATACATTTTAATAATATAATTTATAGTACATTAAAGGCCCATTCCATTGAAAAATGCAAATTTCCAGCTTTCCGCCTGGTTATGAGGGATTCAGGCTGTAAATTAATGTGAATTAATATTTAAAATCGGGGTTTGTGATATTTTAAATAAACCTCGACTTGCTGCTCCTGGTTTCAAAATCGATTTGGAATTGGATTCAAACCACAGCAGCCTGGAAAATACATACAGCCATGGGTCCATTTTAGGAAAATATCATTATCTGAAGTTCATGGTTTAATGTCTCAATAATATAAAGAAGACTCGGTCTGATAAAGTGTCACTTTGTCAACCAAAGACTTCAGTTCCCATCCATTTTATCCATTGAAAAGTGCCGTCATTCATTTTACTAAACTGTTCATTCAGCATGATTCTTGTTCAGAAACTGAACCTCTGATGACCTGAACCAGACGCTGGGAAGAGTCGGAGATCCACCGTTTACCCAGAAAGTGTCCGACAACGAAACACTCCAACTAACTATGGTGGAAGATAGTGAGCAGCTTCAGTCCTTGGATGATAAATTATAACTTTACAGTCTGGATCCTCCAGAGATTCTGAAGACGAACTCAAGGTAATGTTTGTTTCCATGATTTTATTCCCAAAATGGATAAATCAGGTTTTCTATGGAATGTTAATGAATATATTTCTGATATAAACATATTCTCATGTTTCTGTTGTTTCTTTTGCATGAGGCTACAGTGAGACGACGCTGTGGATTCTTTTCATTCATTTATTGGGTTTAAATCATCTCATAAAATGATTTTGCGAGGCCAATGATGTCAAACCATCAGTTCTTTCTCCCTGACTGAATGTTTTAAATTATACAGCAGAGAATTTCAAGAGGTTTCAAGGAGACTATGTGTATTTGTACAATTTGCTTACTTACTCACTGAAACTCACTCATCATAAATGTCAACTTTCAGTTCAAATAAGGAAAAGAAAAACAAAACTGCAATTACGTTTCCTGCTGTGACTCTGCTGCAGCTCTTTCATTACACACTGTGTGCAGCCGGAGCAGAAAGCCTTAAATTAAAGGACTGCAGAATCCCCTCTGTACTTGTACTCGGTTTCACACTTTCTTCTGAAACTCTCCTCCTGTGAGAATCCATTATCCGCCCTGTAGAAGACTCATGGTGAAGAAAGAATTGTTGCTCTGTGCAGCCGGTCTGCAGCCGGCTAAAGGCTGTCTGTTTGAAATGCTTCAGTCAGCCGGTCAGCTGGGAGCCGGGGAGGCTGAAGACCAACTTTCATCTGCAGGTCAGCATCACTACAGCATCAAGGCAGCGCTAAAGTCTTTACTGTGGACCGCAAGGGGAGAAACAGCATTTAGGATGCTGAGAGAAACTCTAGAGAAGAGTCAGCGCTAAAAGTGAGATGATTTATTATGTTGCTCTGCAGGTGCTGCATTACACTGCATGATGCTGCATTACACTGCATGATGCTGCATTACACTGCATGATGCTGCATTACACTGCATGATGCTGCATTACATGGCTTCTAATGGGAGACACCACTGTGGAAAATGTCTTATAAAATGAAATTCAAAGCATTCATTCACAGCTGTGTGTGTGGTGTCATGAACCAAAAACACTCTCAATCCATTTCTCCACGTTCATTTTCCAGCATCTCTCTGAGCCTTACCAAGAACAGGCCGTTTCTGTCGCCGTGTCTTTAAGGCTCATTAATATTAACGACCCTCCGTTCCGATCGGCTAACCGTTTCGAGAGCGAAACGTGAGACGCCGCGGCCCGGCGGCTACAGGTAGGGAAAACTCTCCGGTAATAAACGACGACGACCGCTCGACCGCTTTGAAAAAAACACTTTGTTAGTCTATTATTTCTTACAGAAATGATAATGAGCGAACCTTTGTGACGCCGCAAAGTTACGGAAGTCCAAACGGCTCGTTTAGAGGCTCGCTTTTCTAATATGGATTGTGTGGATTTAGTTTTGATGCTTTCACCATGTTTAGATACACATCCAACTCCTTTATCATCACAGAGGAGAGGGAGTCCTGCTTTACACCAGATGACCTTTAAATTTCACCTCATATGGGCCTTGTAATTTTGTTTTAAAAAGTGATATACAATAAAGGTTTATTATTATTATTATTATTATTATTATTATTATTATTATTATTATTATTATCATTATCAGTAGTAGTAGCAGTAGAAGTAGAAGCAGTAGTGGTAGTAGTGGTAGTAGCAGTAATAGTAATAGTAGTAGTAGTAAGTGGTATGAAAGCTGCACACTTTCATAATAAGCAGTAACTGTGTATTCAGCCTGTATGTTGCTCTCTGTCTGACAGATCCTGGATCAGATCCTGGATCAGATCCTGGATCAGATCCTGGATCAGACACATCAGGTCTATCTGTCAGTCTGCAGTGTGCTGACGGTCTGCTGCTTCCCTCAGCTGCTTTAGCAGGTTGCTCCTGCATGTAAATGAGGAGGATAATTAAGATGTTGGACCTGGACTCTCTGCAGACTCTGGGCCTCCCGTACTACGACCATCTGCATTCATTCTGCCAGAGAGTGCTTTTTCATTTCACCTTTATTTATTCAGGGAGGGCCAGTTGAGAGCAAGCTCTCTTTTTCAATGATGCCCTGATTACAAGAACATATATATAACTACACACAGCTTAAAACAACTTAATGCACACAAGACACAAGTTGCAACTGACAAATAAGACGACAGACATCAGCTCATAGGGCACATGTACATTCAGATTGCATAATATCATACAGAAGACGTTTAAAACGATCAAATGGAATCAAGCTGTTCAATTTAGCAAGTTCTGCAGGCTATTCCACTTATGTTTGGCATAAAATCAAATACAATTTTTCCTAATTCTGTGCTGACACGAGGAATGTTTAAAACCAGATAATCTTGAGCACGAGTGTGGTACGTACAAATTTTGTATTTCAAAAAACTGGTAAGATAACCAGGTAATTTACTGAGCAATGCTTTGTAGATAAACAGAATGCAGTGCTGCTCCCGTCTCAAAGCCGATGAAGGCCAACCTACTTTCTGGTATAAATTGCAGTGATGTTCTGAATCCATCCCCAGTTATAAATCTAAGGGCAGAATGATAAACTGCATCAAGAGGCTTTAGTGTAGAGGCAGCAGAATGCATATAAATGACGTCCCCATAATCTAAAGTTGATAAAAATGATGCTTGAACAATCTGTTTTCTACAGTTCTGAGTAAAGCATGCTTTATTTCTATAAAAGAATGCTAATTTTGTTTTCAATTTCTTTTCAACGATATGCATTTTAAAAGACAACTTGTCATCTACCCAGATGTCCAGGTACTTGTATGAAGATACTCTTTCAATTGGTGTCCCACTAATAGTAGTAATGTTTCCATCAGTTAGCATAGTAGGCGGTTTTCTTGAGAATAGCATGTATTTTGTCTTGTCAGAATTTAACATTAGTTTAAGGTCAATAAGAGCTCTTTGAATGATACAGAAATCTGATTGTAAGTTTTGAAGAGCTTGATCAACAGCTGAGTAGATAACTGTATCATCCACATAGAGGTGAAGTGTGCTGTTCGCAACTTCAGCACCATAATCATTTATAAAAAGTGTAAATAAAATAGGCCTCAAACTGGAACCCTGAGGAACCCCTTTACTGACATAAGAAGTCGGACTGATAACCGTCAGCCACAGCAGCTTGTAATCTACCTGCTAAATAATCCTCAAACCATTTGCAGGACTTTTCATCAAATCCAACAGCTTCTAGACGCTTTAAAAGTATGAAATGTTCAACAGTATCAAAGGCCTTTGAGTTCAATAAAGGTCACTAAAAAGGGCAACACAATCCAGTTTATTATCTAGGGCATGAGCTATATCATTCACAACCTTAGAAGCAGCTGACATGGTGCTATGACCAGGACTGATATGCATTCAAAATACCAAGGTCAGATAAAAACGATCTTAATTGATTGTTTACCAGTTGCTCTAAAACCTTTGCTAAACATTGTGGCGATACCAGGGAGACATTTGCAGAAAGCCCACAACCTTTCTGTTGCTTTCTTGAATCAACACCAAATGGCCTATCACAACAAGTGGCCATAAAGGTGTCGAATGGACACAGTCCATGGCTCAAGGAGTTGAGTCTATGCCAGCCAGAGATGTCTCCACAGGACAGCTCAGGAAATTAACGACAGGATACCAACCCGGCGAAGAGCTTTGAAACTCACACATTCCACAATTAACGACCTTTATCTTTCAGCCATCAGGAGGAGAAGGACTCAGGAGCTCAGGAATACTAATGAACTATACAATCACACATCCATACTTCTCACACATCTGAATATAGGGAATCACCCTCCTTTCTTCATTTGGAGTACCAGACTGTTCTGATTAATCAATCAAAAAGGGACAGTCACCATTGGGTGAGAACGGGAATACACACCGTGTCAATACGAAGGAACCAATGACTGCTGTTGACACTTTCCAGAGTCTCATCACTACCCCCTCTCTGAATCAGGAGTCATAAATCTCTTCCCTTTTCACATTCCTTTAAAACCTACTTTCAACTATATTTTCCCAATGTCTTTAATGGATCTATTATGTAGTTTGAAGTATACTAGATGTGTTAACTATAGGCCCATATATATGTTGAAGATGTTCAATAGCTAAAGTTACATGCACAGACCATGATGAAGTGTTTCAGATATTCATCCAGAGACACTCTCCTATTTCCATGGTCCTACACTGCCACCTTGTGGTCATTTATAGCGACGACAGGTCCGTATAAAATGTCAGTGCGTCCAAATGTCTTAAATGATTAAATTGTTTTTCTCATATTGATCACAAAGTTAGAGACACAAGTCACATATACGAGTTAACTTGATGAAGACTTTATAGCCACAGATTGTACCAGGAAGGTTTATTTGATGACCTTATATTGATGTGCTAGCTATATAAGTTTGAATGTAAGTTGACAGGTTTTTATTATTTCGATCAATTGACAACAGTAATTGGTGGAGATGTAAAATACCGACATATTATTTTAAAAGGAATCTTTATTAAGATCACTTAGTAATAGATCCCAAAATAAAATAGACTAGAGGAATGATTCCTCTTGCATTCCTTTCCCCCCTCCCTCTCGGTTCGGGGTGAAATCTTCTCAAACAAAGAAATTAATTAGTAAACAGAAAAAGAGCGCGAAGCGTGATTTGCATGGCAAACCACGCCTGAGAATTCAAAGAGCTATAAAATGTTCTTATCTGGGTTTTCAGAGAGTTCAACTTTCCTCCCTCACCAAGAAACCTGCTGAAGCCAAGACCAACAATTTAGCTACAATTCAACCTTAGCTGAAACTTAGAGTTTGAACCTGGAGTTAGAGACGTCTTCTCCAGATGAACTTAAGAATCGCGTACAAGAAGTTTGAACCTCGCCTCTAATAGTCAAGAAGTTATCAACGCTCGGCCAAGCGAAGATCATTTTCGAAGCTATTTAGGAACGAGATCATTTAGTTTTATAACAGTTAGAAGAGCTAGAAACGTCAACTCTTCCAAACCAGCAGTCAAACCCTGGTTCAACATCGCCGCAGTGTTCCACATCCAGAGAGGCCTGTTGTCTACAGCTGTGAAAAGCCGGTAGCGCTGCTTGCCTCGACGTGACGATAACACGTCAGAGACCAGCTGTTCCAGCGTCTGCCGTTGCCAGGTAACCGGCCAAGCCGAGCCCGTCTCTCCGAGCTCAGCGGGACCAGACAACCCGACCGGCAGGACTTCCCAACTGAACAAAGTAGGCTCTGATTATCCACGTCTTTACTGCTGAGAGTTGATGCAACAGCTTAGATTCAAATTACTTAAATAGATCAGGAAAAGTTTAAAGGCTGTTATAGTCTAGTTGCCCCGTAGCTTTCCGCCTCGTTTCTCTGGTTGATTGATCCATACATACCTCCATTTACTGCTGCCAATTCTTATTCCCATATTTCATTATCATTTCCCTTTCACTTATTTTGTTTCATTGCATTTCATGTCTATTTTTAGTCGAGTTTCCGTGCTTCATTCTGGTGATCAATATACGTGCCTTATATTGCTTATCTCATTGAATTTGTTATGCTTGTATAGTTAAATAAATATTCCCATTTATTACAGAGAAGTTGTTATGTGTTTCCTTACTTGCAGAGTAAAGTAATCCCTGTATTGAAAAGATTTCACGATCTTTAGACTGATGACTGATTAGTATAAGTAAAGGTCCTTCATCTACGAAGGTGGTGCCCCTTACGAGTGTAAATTGATATCTTTATCAAAGTTTCATATTTTCATACCTTTACTAAATTCTAGATTTGATAATTTCGACTCTACACGCTACAACATGGCAATTTTGAAATTGGGCGATAATTGTTCACCTCACTTGTAAGATCTCCTTTGTGCAGAGGAAACACACAGGCTGTTTTCCATAACTTAGGAATGCTTTCTGCCATTAGGGTTAGATTCAAAATGTGCGTCAAGATATCTACTATAATTGCTTTGAATAAAAACACCCATCAAATGGTTCAAGCCCCATGTCCGCCCTGCTGAAGTGTCCTCCAGCAACAAGGCTCAGCAGGGGGTTTGCTCTCTGAAACCAAAGTTCCCAAAAAGGCACCAAATGAAGTGTATAGGTGGTCATAGAGCGTTCAGTGAGAATTTATGAATGATGTAAAGGATGTTAAGTGGGACAGAGTATTAGAATTAAGTAAATGGCTCAGAAATTGTACCAGCTTGTGTCTGTGTGTTGCTGATGAAGAGTCCGGTGAGAAGCACCTTGGCCGGATGAAGAAGTTCAGGACAGAAATATGAAGAAATAAGATGAAAAGAGCTGAAAAGGTTCCAGAGATACGGAGAGGTGGCAGCTTACTGTACAATCAGAAATCAAGATGAACAGAAAGAGAAAGAAAACTTATTACCAGAACAAAATACAAGAAAGCAAGAATAATGGAAACAAATTATGGAAAAATCTGAAATAATAGGTAAAGCTAAAAGTTGTGTATTTATTACAAATCCTCAGGATATTGCAAACTATTTCAGTGATTACTTTGCTGATGAAGATAAATTGAGACAGGAAATTAACTCGAGTTGATTTAATCACAAATCAAATTATGTACAAGAATCTACATTTAACCTTCAGGCAGTACAGGCAGTTTGGACAATCTAGATGAAAACTATTGAAAATGGTTTCTAACATCATCGTCCTGCTGTATTTGTATTTTGAGTTGGGTTTGAAGGAGTGGGCGTGACCTCAGGCCTGGAGGCTGAGGTCAAACCTCTAGAGACGAACAAGAGCAGCAGACCAGTTAGTATGCTGCTGTGTTGAGGAAGTGTTATCATCAGATATTAGTTGTACAGAGGCAGCAGTGTGGCGTGGCCCGGGCCAGCCCACTCTTCTCAGTATTTACCGACGATACGCTTCTGGACGAGCTTCCTGTTTGCAGACGACACTGCGGTGTATTTGGAGTTATGTAGCTTGGTTGAACTCAGAGATACACTGGATTCTGAACTAAAACTAATTTATTAATGGGTTTGTGCGTACAAACTTGTTTTAAACGTGTCTAAAACGAAAAGTATTGTGTTTATTACGAACAATTAAGAGAGAAAAACAACTTACAGGTGCAGCAATAGAACAGCTTACAGAAACTAAACTGCTTGGTATTACACTCGTTTTCTTTTTAGTTCAACTGCTGTTTGATAGTTGGAACTGATTTTCTTTTTTGTTTCCTGCTTATTTCAACTTGTGTTTCAATGGTGATTTTTATTTTTAAGATTTTAAGTTGTTCATTTAGTGTGTTTTTTGCGATGTATTATAGTTTCCGTGTGGACTTCGGGAAGAATAGACCTGTCTTGAGTAATAGCTAATGGGGATCCAAACAAAACGATTAACAGTAAATCCCTGTTCTGCAGCTGACCCTGACCTTTGACCTCTCTGCAGCAATAAGAGAATCCCTACAGATATCACACGAGTATCAGATTGTTATCCAGATCTTGTTCTGGATAAATTCTGCATCCCTTCTTTTTGCATCGCTCTGGTTTCTTGCAGTCAGACAGTTCTTCAGCAACACGTCGGCTTTTAGTTCACACAGATTTCATTTAATTGAAGCACAAAGAAGCAGCAAACCCACCGGGGTTTGCGAGCAGGACGGCGTGGGCGCCTTCCTTCACTGGGACTTCAGAGAATTCATGAATTAATTTAGGAAATGATAAGAGAACAAACTGGCAGTCTGGTTCTCCCGCCGCCGCTCACTTTGTTTTTGTTTGTTTGCGCTCAGTCGGCCTCTCAGGAGACAAAAACCATCATTCAGTGTTCAGAGTGTTTCTGGATTGGTGATGAAGCTGCGTCTGCCCGGCCGGCTGCAGCTGTGAGGCCAGCAGGAATCTGTGTGGAAACTGCAGCAGCACTTTAAGCTCTTGGGTCAAATTGGCCGCATCAGTTCAATGGGGATAAGAATAATAAAATTGCCTGTCATTACTGAAATTACTATTCCAAAATAATACCAGTCAAAAGCACTGGTTTGTCTATTTGGCAGGTTTTATCCCAAGGTGAGATACTCACTTTAATATTTCTGAGTTCATCAGCTTGCTAAGGATCTGTGTTTGCAACATAGTCACATTTATATAATCAGTTAACCTTTTTTCTTTAATATTGAGCAATAAACTGAGGGAGACATTTTTTTCCATCCAAAATGAATAAACAGTGTTTTGGAACAAAGCTCTTCATTTGAAAAGAGCAAACCAGGAACAAGCTGGTGGCTGAAAGCTGTTCAGAGGACAAGCTGCCGCCCAGAGACAGCAGAGCTGCTTCAGCAGGGCAGCTTTGTCTAAACATGAACACATAAACACCCAGAATAACACGACAGAGCTCAGAGCAGCTGAACACGGGCCAGACAGGGTGGTACAAGCTAAACATTTGGCTATTAACATTTTGAAAACGTTCGATCATTTCAGGTCCAAATCACTTGATTTTTTAGGATCTACGGCGGTTGAAGGATGAAACCGGATCACCTGTCCAACAGTTTACTAAACACTGAAGTAGCAGTTGTCTCTTCAGTGTTAAGTGTTTGACGTTAATCTTTGTGTTTAGTTGACTTTCAAAGCAGCCGAGGCCTGGCAGTGGAGCGTACTGAGGCCCGACACAGGGCATGGCTGCTGCACTGTGATGATTACTGTGTGCACATGTGATTATGTGTTTGAGATGGAGTATATGTGTGTGTGTGTGTGTGTGTGTGTGTGTGTATACAACATGATCTCACACACAAATACGTGAAATAAACACAAACTCTGAAGCGGTGATTTACGTGCTGTGGACACGAATGCTGGGAATATGTCATTTTGGCACTTTCCACCAACATGTAATTTGCCAACATGTGTTCATTTCACATTTGTCTGTTCAGGTTAGCTGAGCTGACTCTGTTCAAAGAAACTTTTCATCTTTCCAACCTCACACATAATAAAGAAATATCATTAACAATTCAAAAACAAACGAGATCAAAATAAAGCAATTAATCAATACTATTGTGGCGGTGGGTGGCATGTGAAGTAATCCATCACAGCACTGAACTGTTCTCTGGACAGTTATGGAGCGTAAAATCTTTCATGCAAGTACATTCATTAATAATAAAAACAGTTCATTAGGTTTAAAGTGCTCATTTCTGAGGAGATCACACATTGAAAATGAAGTAATTTCTGGATTCATAAAGTTGTGTTGAATCCTCAAAATGAACTGAGCGTCAGAGTTTGACCCCGTTCTCCTCAGACCTTTAAAACTAAAAACCCTTCTGGTGTGGAAGGCAGATCGTCCTTCAGTGGAGCGCTGAGTGTTTACTGTGAGAAACACCCAGAGGAGCTGACAGAGGTGCGGCCTGCTTCAGCCTCTCTGTCCACATGGCTCGTTCATCCTCAGGGTTTGCTCCACAGCAGCAGTGTCATGGCGGTTTGGACGCCCAGATGCAGGCCGGCTCATTTAGCTCGTTTCCTTCCAGCTTTGTTCTAACCTTTATTGAACAAGGTCAGCTGACAAAGACAAGGTCAGCTGCTGGAGAGGTGAAACCACTGAGCTGCTCCTTCACAGCAGCTAGGACTTTAAAGACCCCATGAAATGAAAAATAACTTTTTATCTTTTTGCCGATGTTGCTGGACTTAGTGTTCACCTGTTCACCTGTTTACCTGTTTACCTGTTCACCTGTTCACCAGTACAGGCCAAAACATGTTGATTTGTAGAAATGTTATATCAACATGAGCAGCACGTTTGTGTTGATGACTCATCCTGCAGGAGGGGGCGGAGACAAACATTTCATCCAATCAAATTTTGATAACCGCTGGAATAGTTTTTTTCCCAGCATGCAGCTCAGTTCAGCTGCAACATGGCTGAAGGAGTGTTTCTGTTTCTGGCTGCTTCACCTAAAACTCTTTTCCCAGACGGGCGACGGAGGCGGAGAATAATCCTCCACAACCACTTCCTCCATATCTCATTAATATTCAAATAAGCCCCTCCCACTGACGCTTCCCGCCTTAACTTTTCAAACGGGAATAACATGAAGACACCGAAGCAGATCAGGCTCTCTGACACTTCATGGGGTCTTTACCGGTTTGCTCTAAGGCTCCACAACAGCAGCCGCTCCTTCACTTCCACCACCAACAGATTTGGGATCTGAACCTTCGGTCAGACCTGCAGCTCTCAGATCCTACAGGCCGTTTCTCCGGAGAGGAGGAGAGACTTTGGTGTTTTCCTCCCTCTCCTTATTCCCTCATTCCCCAGTGATTTTTTTCTTTTGTTTCAGGTTGTTTGTTTCAGGTCGATCACATCAGGCTGATGTCGACCTCATTTTCTCAGTTTTCGACATGAAAAAGCGGCTGAAGCTGCACTTTTTGGGGCAACCAGCAGCCAACCAGCCGACCGCAAGCCCTGCTGTCGCCATCTGTCCCTCCTCCTGCTGCAGTGTCGGTGCCGCAGCCAGCGAGCAGCTAGATAAAGATCAGCCATTGGTCAGCAGCTCGGCCGCCCGGTCGATGCGGCGAGACGCACCGATCCCGACTGTTTTCTCGCCGTTTTCCCCGCTCACACCCCCGACTCCTCTAGATCTGTTCATATGTTGGTGGTGGAGTGCGTGGTGGAGAAGTTCTCCATGCGGATGCGTACCGCCTTCCCCTTGGGGGCCGGCGGGTACAGGAGGCGGCACGTGAAGACCTGGCGGCAGGCCTGGCGGAAGTTCTCGGACAGGAAGGCGTAGAGGATGGGGTTGACGCAGGAGTTGCCGTAGGACAGGCAGTGGGCGACGATGCGGAAGGCGAAGGAGGCGTCGTTCAGCGGGAAGCTGCCGAACTCCACCCACATGGCGATGATGTGGTACGGCATCCAGCAGATCAGGAAGGCCGTCACCACCAGCAGCACCGTCTGGGCCGTCTGTTAACACAGAGAATCGACAGGAAAGTTTAATACACTCCAGGGGCACAGATCATTTCACTGACTTGGAAATGAACTCCTCCGGTCTTATTTTCAGGATTAATAACAGATTTGAAGCTCTGCACAACAAACAGAGAAACAGCCCAGTGGGAGAAGGTCGGGTCAAAGCGGGAGTGATTTCCATCAGACTGTGCTGATGGTTCAGTCAGTTTCTCTCGGCTCTTCAGAGCGACAGACTGTATCTCAGCATCCTGTTTCTGTCTCATGGAGCTGAACACAGCTGAGGATGAAGCTGTGGGACACGGACTGATTCTTACTAGCCCCTTTGGGACCGGCACTACACTGCGTGGGTCCCGAGTCCTCCCATCAAAAACTGCGTGGAAAACAATCTTTGCAGCACTTTGACTTCATTTAGCCTTCTGACCTTCTACACCTCCTCCCTGTGAGCTGTAGAGCGTCTGTCCTGCTCCGGCTCGCCGCACAGGGACGAGGCGTAGAAGAAGAGTGGCAGACAATTTTAAGGCATCCATATGTAAACAACTAGGACAAGCCACACAAAAGTGAGATTTTATACTTTATTGCAAATACTTTCAAACAATAAGTTTTACTCGTGTGACAGAAAAGCGTTCAAGGACGTCAGAAAGCTCGTCAGAATGGCAAAATTCTGGAAACTTTGGCTACATGAAGTCAAAGTGACGCAAAGACTGTTTTCCACACGGCTTTTGATGGGAGGACTCTGGACCGGCAGCCACACAGTGTAGTGCCGGTCCAACAGGACTAGGAACCGCCTGTTTCCTCTCAGCCGGCTCAACGCTCAGAGAGATTTCCAGAAGCAGAGCTGTATCTGACGCAGGGAGGAGGCCGGAGAACTGGAGGAAAGTGAAAATGAAAAGCCCATGTGGTAAAGCTGAAGCTCGCTGTCCTGTGCTGCGAATCACTCCACTGGTGAAAGAATAAAGTCAACATGTAAACTCACATGGAGGTCTGAACAAAGCTGGATCCCATGACAGCACCGGACAGCAGACTGTACAGGAGTTTAGTTTACTGTACAGTGAAAAACACAGTGATGAAATACAGACAGAAGAAAATCCAGAAACCAAGATAACAAGCAAAGACAGAACTGGACTGGAAACCAGAATCTAGAAGTGACAAAAGACCAAAAAAACTGCAAAACGACAAAATAGATAAAGGAAGAAGGGAAATGAAATACAATTCAGACAGCTCTGATAAAGAAAGTGAAGCCACAGGAGAAGTGAGGATGTGGTAGTGTGTGTGAGTGTGTGTGTGTGTGTGTGTGTGTGTGTTTAAAGAGAAAGTTAGGAGGTGTGCAGAGGACTGGAGTGTTAGTTAGTGAGGGAAAGCTTCAGGCAGAGTCTAGAGGCTTCCTGTCCACAGTCATTATAACATGATAGTTTTAAACAGGTTATATATTATACAGTATATATATACATATATATATATATATATTGAAGTCCTGGCTGAAGTGCCGGTGAAGTGGGTGGAAATGTGACTTGCTGTACACAGAGGCACCAATTAAAATGTTGCCTGCCTGAATTAAAGCTGAGTCATCAAATCTCCACAGTATGGTGAAGAGCAGACAGAATGTGACACATTTCTTTTCCACCTGTCATCCATCAGTATCTCCACAGCACCCAGTCTGTCACATAAGAGCCCAGAGACTTAAAATACATTCCAAAGTACCAGAACTTCATTCATTTTGTGGTAAATGTGAGTTTCCTGGTGGAGAGAAACACAAGCCGCTGCTGTTGAACCAGAGAAAACACCGAGAAGACAAGAGGAGCTGCAGCACTTCACACAGGAGAACCCTTCAGCAGCCTGTTGTGGATCTTTATACTCTGCGGTGCTGTGGTCGAGTCACCGAGTCTCCGGTCCGAGTCGAGTCCCGAGTCCTCAACGTTCCGATCCGAGTCCAAGTCGAGTCCTCGGGTCACGTCTAGTCTCCGGTTCTCAGTATTTAAGTCCAAGTGGTTCAGTGATCCTGTCTTTCCTCAACGGGCCTTTTACATATTTTACATTTGGCTCGACTGATTTGTTCAGGATCTCTGGTGGGAAACCTCACGTCAGCCGCAGTAAAGTTTTTTTATATTTGTGGGACCGACCGACCGACCGGCAGAGTGACTTGTGCTAAAAAAACTTCAAATCCCTTCTGTCCTTCCCTCTCTTGGCACCGTGGCTCGCAGCAGCACAGACTCAGTGAGCGGTTCCACTTCACCTTTCAACTGTGATGCAAACTTTCTGCCCAAATAAAGTTTGTCGAGGGACAGAGGGAATCTCATGGCCACTGGAAAGTAAGTTACCTCAAAATCATTTGAAAACCTGACAGATTTGCAATTAAAAACAGCGTGTGGACACCTCCCATGTTTCCCCACTTCCCCCAGGTGGGAACCAGGTGGGAACCAGGCGGGAACCAGGTGGGATCCAGGTGGGGAACCAGGCAGGAACCAGGCGGGAACCAGGCAGGAACCAGGCGGGAACCAGGTGGGGAACCAGGCAGGAACCAGGTGGGAACCAGGCAGGAACCAGGTGGGAACCAGGTGGGGAACCAGGCAGGAACCAGGTGGGATCCAGGTAGGGAACCAGGCAGGAACCAGGCAGGAACCAGGCAGGAACCAGGTGGGATCCAGGTAGGGAACCAGGCAGGAACCAGGTGGGATCCAGGTAGGGAACCAGGCAGGAACCAGGTGGGATCCAGGTAGGGAACCAGGCAGGAACCAGGCAGGAACCAGGTGGGATCCAGGTAGGGAACCAGGTGGGGTTCGGTCTCCTCGTATATCAGACGGTCTCCTGCTCCTCCAGCCCAGCCAGCGTGTGAAAATATCAAAACTCTCATTCATGGCTTCACCTGTTTCACCTCCTGCTGAGACGGGCTGCTGCCCACCACACAGAGTCAGATGAACCGGGTCTGGATGGATCCGGGACCGTCAGACGGTCCGGAAGAACCGAGTCCGTGGAGCGGATCGGTTCGGTTCGGTTCTGTCAGCCGATCTGTCGTCACTCTGCTTTATTTCCCAGCAGGCCGTTCAGCTGCAGACCGACAGGATCAGATGATCCTCCGCCCGCTGCTCACTGAGGAGATCTCTCTCGTTTGGTTCGTTGAGACGGATTCAGATCATCAGATCTGACCGGTAACCGACTGGCCTCCGAACACCTGGATCCACCTTCCCCATCAACACCTGCAGCCTGATCTGCCCAGCGGACGCTGTGCTCTACCTGCCTCTTGTTTCTTCACCTCTGTTTCACATGATCATTACAGTCACAGGAGTCTGTCACACTGTGACCTCTGACCCTTACTATTGTTTGTTTGTGCTGTTGGCGATCTAAGAAGTGAAGCTTGTTGTACTGTTGCACGTTTTATAAATCTGTATACAGTTAAATAAATATATAGTTATAAATCTGTGTGACTCAGTGTTAGACAAACAGCTTCATTGTCGTCGGGTGTGTTTTGTGTACTTCCTCCTGTCTGTCCCGGGCCGTCTGTCTCTGATCCACCCTGGGGTGTGTGTGTGTGTGTGTGTGTGTGGGGGGGGTGTTCTCCCTTGACTCTTTTTGATGTGCAGCAGATTGTTTTCTCTCTGGAAAACAATCATCGGACAATTCCTCGCACATTCCTGTCCGCTGCAGCTTCCTGCCTCTGTCCTGCCTCTCTCTTCTTCGGTGGTGTCCGAAGCTCGGTTTCTCTCTTCTTCGGTACAACGTAACAACGTAACATTATGAAAGTCAATACTAAAGTACCAAACACACGATCTGTCTGTTCAGAACTTTGTATCTGCAGACCGGAGCCTCTGTCTGATCCGTCCTGCTGGCTCGGCGGTCTGAGGTGAACCATGTGACCACGGCGTCCCGGGACCTCTGTCGCATGTCATCCTCCTCTCTCCCAATCTGTTCCTCTCTCTACTTTCAACTGTTGAATAAAAAAGGCGGAAATGGCCACAAAATAATAGAAAAAGAGTAAGAAAAAGAAAACTGATGTAAATCTGACAGACGGACAACAGACAGCTGTCATTTAAAGCGACTTGAGACTCGGCAGACAGACGGAGCGGATCAGCGAGACTCACGGTGGAAATCTCCATGACAGCTGATGTTGGATGTGATGCGGTCCGTCCCGACCGACCTGCCGCCTGACTTCACCTCACAGGTTTTTCTCTCTCTCCACCGTCTTCTTCTCTCAGGTTTATGATTGCAGCATCATTTGGAAAAAAAGCTCCAGCTGCTCTCTAAAAGCTTCCTCCTCTCCAGCTGAGCGACGGCGCCATAAAAAGTACAAACCCCATCTGTCAGAGCGTCTCGTTACCAGGAGGATTCCACAGAGAAACGCTCTTGTCGATCATTTTAATGGCGAAGAAACGAAAATACAGTAAGAGTCGACTGATTGAAGTTTGATTTGATTGAAGTTAATTGAAGACCCCACCGGGACATCTTTGGGAAAGGTCGCGGCATCAAACACACAGTAATGTCTGGAAACTCTTCATCCACAAAGACGGAAACTTTTTACTAATTACTATTCATCCACAGTATCTATCCAACACACACACATTACAGTTTTTCATATTCACATTCATATATAAACACATTGGTATCATCAAGGCTCAGTCTGAACCTCTGCTGCCTGTCTTCCCCTCTCTCTGTCCTGTCTCTCTCTAATGTGACTGTCTAATAAAGCTGAAATAAAATTAAAAAAATATCTTAAAAAAAAGTGAATTAGTCGATGCCGGTCATGAGCTCGTTTCAGTTCCTGTCTGTGTTCAGATCAGGCGAACGGTCGGCTCGGTAAAATAACTTCTCAGTTCTGCGAAACCTTCTCATGCTGCACACTCAGGTGTCGTCTGATGCAAACCCCACCCATCTGGCACCAGAGGGGGAGAAAACAAACCATCAAAATGTATCGGCATATACTGTGAGCCAGATCAGACGGTGCAGAGCAGATCTGTTTCAGCTTTCTATCAGTTCAGTAGTTCAACACCAACACCAACACCAACACCAACACCAACACCAACAGCAACAGCAACACTAACACCAACACTAACACCAACACTAACACCAACACTAACACCAACACCAACACCAACACCAACACCAACAGCAACACCAACACCAACAGCAACACTAACACCAACACCAACACCAACACCAACACCAACACCAACACTAACACCAACACCAACACCAACAGCAACACTAACACCAACACCAACACCAACACTAACACCAACAGCAACAGCAACACTAACACCAACACTAACACCAACACTAACAGCAACACTAACACCAACACTAACACCAACACTAACACTAACACCAACACTAACACCAACAGCAACACTAACACCAACACTAACACCAACACCAACAGCAACACCAACACCAACACCAACACCAACACCAACAGCAACACTAACACCAACACTAACACCAACACCAACAGCAACACTAACACCAACACTAACACCAACACTAACACTAACACCAACACTAACACCAACAGCAACACTAACACCAACACCAACACTAACACCAACACTAACACCAACACTAACACCAACACCAACACCAACACCAACACCAACACCAACAGCAACACTAACACCAACACTAACACTAACACCAACACTAACACCAACAGCAACACTAACACCAACACTAACACCAACACCAACAGCAACACTAACACCAACACTAACACTAACACCAACAGCAACACTAACACCAACACTAACACCAACACCAACAGCAACACTAACACCAACACTAACACCAACACCAACAGCAACACTAACACCAACACTAACACTAACACCAACACTAACACCAACAGCAACACTAACACCAACACTAACACCAACACCAACACCAACAGCAACACTAACACCAACACTAACACCAACACCAACAGCAACACTAACACCAACACTAACACTAACACCAACACTAACACCAACAGCAACACTAACACCAACACTAACACCAACACCAACAGCAACACTAACACCAACACTAACACTAACACCAACACTAACACTAACACCAACAGCAACACTAACACCAACACTAACACTAACACCAACACTAACACTAACACCAACACTAACACCAACACCAACACTAACACCAACACTAACACCAACACTAACACCAACACCAACACCAACACTAATACAAAATCTAACAAACCAACATGGTGAGACTCCACAGGAGGACTGATGGGACAGAGGAAGCTGCTGCCAGCAGCGGGAAACAAGCTCACACTAATCTGACTGCTGCAAATTGAAAGTTTATTACACACACACACACACACACGCACACACACACGCACACACACACACAGATGAAAGATTTATTTATGTCCACATCAATACAAGCATACAAAGGACATAAACACTATGAATACAGTCAGATATTGAGTCAGTCAGTTACATAAGTGCCTGGTTGGCAGCCACAGTGTTGCAGACACACAGGATGAAAACAGACAGGATAACAGACAGGAAGGATAACAGGCAGGATAACAGACAGGAAGGATAACAGGCAGGATAACAGACAGGAAGGATAACAGGCAGGATAACAGACAGGATAACAGACAGGAAGGATAACAGGCAGGATAACAGACAGGATAACAGACAGGAAGGATAACAGGCAGGATAACAGACAGGATAACAGACAGGATAACAGACAGGATAACAGACAGGAAGGATAACAGGCAGGATAACAGACAGGATAACAGACAGGATAACAGACAGGATCCACTTCATGGGGATAAAAAGCAGCTCCTCCTCATATTGACAGCAGATACTGAACAACACCTCTCTAACTGCTTGTCCTTCTCTGAGGGAGACCGGCCCTCTGAAGCCCCGCCCCTCTGAAGCCCCGCCCCTCTGAAGCCCCGCCCCTCCAGCTCGTCACATGACCCAGGCTGCCAAACATGAAAACTAAAAGTTTACACTTGTAGCCCAGATGTGAGATGTTCTGCTCCAGCTGTTGATATTTCAGCATCTTGGTTAGAAAGGCTTCCTCTAGGCTGTAGTCAAAAGTACAGCCGACCTCTAGAAGGAACACCTCTCTCACACACACACACACACACACACATACACACACACAAACACACACACACACACACACACACACACATACACACACACAAACACACACACACACACACACACACACACAGTCAAACACACACACATTAGCGCTGCCCTGCTGTACTTCCCAGGACATTCAGCGATCCTTCTTCAGTTCTCGAACCCTAACTCTTCTATTAACGAAAGGCAGATAACTTCTGAACGGATTCACATGACATCATCAGACTCTGTGGCCAATCAGCAGACAGAAGAAGAGACAATCCTCCCCTCCATTATCGGACCAATCAGACAGCACGGAGGCAGCGGAGAGCTCAGAACCGACCGGCTCATTTCTCCAAACCTTGGTCCAGCGGTAGAAGAGCAGCTCTGATGTAAACTGAACAGAGAGAGAGCTGATTGGTTAACAGCAGATGTCCCATTCAGGTCCAGTCAGGAAAATGTGAAACCAGTCGGTGATGGTATAAAGTTTTGGTGAAAATCCGACATGTGGAACTGGAATATCTTGACAGCTGCACGGTGCTGGAGGAGGGATGAGCTCTACTGGCGGACATCCAGTCCTGCAGATATCATATGCTGAAGGGGATTTATGGATCTCAGAAGTAGTTAAACCAGACACACACACACACACACACACACACACACACACACACTCTCATACTGCCAGCACTCCAGTGTTTTGCCTTCTTTGAAAGAGCAGATGGAGCTGCAGCTTCATGACTGGATGAGCAGAACTGACTGAGAAGCTTAATGAGAGGAAACAAAGTGTGGAGGAAGAGGAGAGAGTTTGTGAAGCAGCAGATGAAGGAGAGAACCGCTCCTCATCTCAGACCAGACTGAAGGGTTTAAATTACATCTGAGGCGTTCAGCTGACGCTCCTATCAGAGGGACAGAATCTGATCGGTTTCTTCTCCTCCTTCACTTGGTTGGTTTGTCCAGGTGAACAATGACCTTTGACCTCTGGTGGCACCAAATAACGGCAGCGAGAGTCTCGGTCCTCTAACAAGAGAACTGACACTCCAACTACAGGAAACCGCCCCGAAACACAAGGGATTATGGGTAGAAGGAGACGGAAAGCCTAGCAGAACAAAATGAAGTCTGGACTGATGCTCATATTCAGCTGTTTCTTCATGTGTTCTGAACTGGTGTGAACACCACAGAAGAAGAGACAGACAAGTCCATCATGCTAGATAAAGTTACAGGAAGTGGAATCAGATATGTTTTACACACACACACACACACACACACACACACCCTTCAAGCCTGAAGTCCTGGTTGGTTTGTAATCAGACAGTTTGATCCAAAACAAACCAAAAACAGCTGTGATTTAAACTCATCTGAACCTCTTGTTCCCTGAAGACGTTCCTCTCTGTGTGAACAGAGTCTCAGCAGTTCAACTCTGGGAACCTTCATCCAATTGATTAAAAATCTGGATTTCAACCACAAAGATCCATCGATCTGCCTCCGCCCGGCTGGCTCTGATCTGACTGAAGCCGGAGGCTCGCGGGTCAAAGTTCAGCTGAAGTTTGATGATCACAGCGAGGCTTCACTGTGTTCCTCACAGGGGAGAGCGTGACGAGGCGGAGGTCTTCTTCTCCACCTCCTGCTGTAGGGAGGCTCGTGTGGAGGAGGAGAGGAGGGGTGAGGAGAGAAGAAGAGGAGAGAAGGAGAAGAAGGGAAGGGAAGAGAGGAAGAAGAGGAGAGAGAGAAGAGGAAAGAAGATAAGAGAGTAAGAAGAGATGAAGAGAAAAACAAGAGGAAGAGGAAGAAGAAGAGAGGATGTCATATCATCCTCCCAGTAAAGTAAAGCCTCTCCCTTAACATCACTGAGTTTATCTGAGAACCTTCTTTGTGTTTTCACCTGCTGAAATCATCTGAGAACTTTCTTCACAACAAAACACAAAAATCTGAAAAACAACAAAACACACAAACAAACACATTACTAATGCAGAGGAAACGTTCCCAGCTCTCCAGTCCCTGAAGGAAAGCTGCAATGATTTTGTTTTATTTCAGCGCTCGAGTTTTCAGACCAGAATGGAGGAAGTTTACTTTACTGACTTGCTTTTACTTTGCTCTTTTACAGGAATTTTATGAGTATTTCTTGATGATCTAATGGCAGTTTTCTCTCCTGACAGACGAGCGATCAAATCAAAATACAAGATTCAGGAAGCCGATCTCTGTCTGCAGGAAGTGAGTCACGTTATCTGACCGAGTGCTCCGCCCCCTTCTTTCTTACAATTTTAATTTGATTGGCTGTTTTATCAAAAAAAAAAAAACATTTAAAATCAAACCAAAAATATAGTTACAGTAATCGTTTCAGATGTTTTTACAGTTATCATTGTAGTGGTAAACCAAGCAGAGGTGGGGACTCGAGTCACATGACTAAGACTCGAGTTAATAGCTTGAGACTTGACTTGATGCATGAAGAGAAGACTTGAGACTTGACTTGACTTGGGTTCTGGTGACTTGGGACTTGACTCTGACTTGTACTTTGATGACTTGAAAAGGTTTCTAAAGTCTTGACTTGAGATCTTGTGTTTGTGTAAATGACTTAGATTGAAAGTGATGAGATTTGTTCCAGCGGACGACTGAATTTAAATTCTGTTTTCTGAATTTGTATGGAATGATTGAATTTATTGAAGTTGAAACTGATTATAGAAATCAAACTCATGATGCTCTTACCAAGTTTTTATCCTATTAAAACCATATTGCATTGAAAAGTCCTAGATATTTAGTTTTCTTTAAGATATTAAATTGATACTGGACTCTTGATTTGTTCTGACTTAACTTGCTGTTCTACATTTAGACTTGAGACTTGACATTAATGACATGACTTGGACTTGACTTGGTAATCTAGATTTGGGACTTGACTTGAGACTTGAGCCTCAAGACCTGAGACTGACTTGGGACTCGAGCGAAGTTGACTTGGTCACACCTCTGGAACAAAGACATTCTACTTACTTTGAATGATTTAAATCTTCTAACAGTTGAAGATATCCCTCTAGTTTCTAGTTCTGTTTCTAGATGTGGACGGACCTGTAGAGAGAGACCTGTCCTGTCCTGTCCTGTCCCATCCTGTCCTGTCCTGTCCCATCCTGTCCTGTCCTGTCCCATCCTGTCCCTTCCTGTCCTGTCCTGTCCTGTCCCATCCTGTCCTGTCCTGTCCCATCCTGTCCTGTCCCGTCCCATCCTGTCCCGTCCCGTCCTGCAGTCGGTGCAGACTGACACTGTGGAGTGGAGACAGAGGGAATATCCTCTATTCTTAGTCATCCTATCTAAATATTTATCCTGACAACTGACAAAACTATAAATATCCCTGATCCAAAAGCAGTAAAGATATTCTTTACTGCACTGAAGACTTTAAACAGTGAGCATGCTGGCAGTAGATTACTGTAAAGTAGAACTGGGCCGGAGCTTTAATGTGTCCTGCTCAGTGTTGAGCTCCTCACAGGGTGGGCCGCTGCTGGAGCCCGTCCAACACCCCGAGTCCCTCCTGACACCAGACACCAGGGGCGGGACCCGGGGGCGATCTAACGTCTTAAAACATGTGACTTTAAAGGAATAGTCCACCAAAAAAATTACAATTTTGTCAGTAAATACGTTTACATGGATAGCAATAATCCCACTGGCCTTATTCTAAATAAAACAATATCCATGCCTTCCATTCATATTCCTGTCTCCAGCTGCGGAGCAAAGTCCGGTCAGCAGGACCGAGGAGGATCACCGGAGACTCGGACAGTTTCAGACTTTACTGAAAACTTCATGATCTCCGTTTCCCTCTAAGTTCTGAGCATGCTCAGTTTCAGCCTCTCCTTCTGCTTCCTGCTGTCAGTCTTTCTCCTCTGGAACAACTCTCCCAGTTCAATTAACACTGACTGTTTTTCTGTGTACAGTCAATATCCAACACTTAACTGTGAATATACTGTTGGGACTGAATTTACGTGGCAAAGCCTCTCGAAAAATTTGAAATTATTAATTACAAAGGAAGAATGAGAACCTGTTCATTTAAGCAGCACTCTTCATTATGCAGCGAGCGGGGAAACAACTGTGCGAGCGTCACTACACACACAGCTCATTAAACAGCTTTGGTTTTTCCAAGAAAGACGCCATCCATTTCCTGCCTTGCAGTGACTTTGGGCTTGGAAGGCTAATTAAATAAAAAGATAGGAATATGCTGTTTGCTTTGTTTCCATAATCATGAATATGAGTTTTCCTTTCCTCCCTGTTAAAACTGTCAGTCTCTCTGTCTCAGTAAAGAGATTTTCCACCACAAACTTTTTATTCCCCTTGTTATTTCCCCTGTTGATTTCCATCACAGATCTTACTGCTGTTCTACCGTTTTCCATCATTTCTTCTGTTGTGTTTTGGATTCAGTCTTATCTTGTCATAAAACTTTTTGGAGTTGTTGTTTTATTGGTTTTGAGCTTAGAGTTTGGGTGACTGCATGATTGTAGAGAGCGAAGCTGCGTTCCTTTTAAAACTCCACCTGTTGGACCCAAGAGAATCACTGAACTAAATACTTTGTTCCTGTGTAGTTTGTTAGTTAGTTCTTCACTTCTACCGTACTGCCGGGTGTACGAGCGCACGCCGGCTCCTGAACGGTGCAGACTGTGATTCACCTGAGCAGTAGAGTCAAGACCACAATCAAGTCCAAGTTCAAGACCAGGTCCAGTCAAAACTGAGTCCAAAATATTATAATAATAATAATAATAATAATAATAATAATAATAATAACAATGATAATAATAATAATAATAATAATAATAATAATAATAATAATAATGATAATAATAATAATAATAATAATAATAATAATAATGATAATAATAATAACTAGAAAAGGCAACATTTTCCAAAAAAATGTGTCCCTTTGACTTTGCTTTGTCTTTGCTAGTTTTGCAAAGTGGTGGCTAGCATGTTGCTAGTGGTTGCTAGGTGGTTGCTAGGGTGTCTCTACAGGTTCCTAGGATGTTACTAGGTGGTTGCTAGGGTGTTAGTAGTGGTTGCTAGGGAGCTGGTAGTTGGTTGCTAGGGTGTTACTAAGTGGTTGCTATTGTGTTTCTAGGTGGTTGCTAGGGTGTTAGTAGTGGTTGCTAGGGAGCTGGTAGTTGGTTGATAGGGTGTTACTAAGTGGTTGCTATTGTGTTTCTAGGTGGTTGCTAGGGTGTTAGTAGTGGTTGCTGGGGAGCTGGTAGTTGGTTGCCAGGGTGTTACTAAGTCGTTGCTATGGTGTTTCTGGGTGGTTGCTAGGGTGTTAGTAGTGGTTGCTAGAGTGTTTATAGGTGTTGTGAATAAAATCTGCTGCTGTGTGTCTTGTGCTTTTCCGTTTTTTCTATATCATTCTGTTCTATGGCTGATTGTGGATCAGTTAGATCTAGTTAGGCGCATTCACAGAAATAAATTACAGTAACTTGAATTCTCAAAAGGGGTCGAGACCAAGTCCAGACCGAGTCCTGAACAGAGCGAGTCCTGAACAGAGCGAGTCCTGAACAGAGCGAGTCCTATTCAAGTCCAAAACGGAAATAAGCAATAAACAAAGTAACAAATCTAATCTTCTTTCTGTTATCTGTGCAGATTAGTTTGCACTGCAGCGGTTTCCTGCTCTCCATTTTGCTTGTTACGGTACTTCTCTAATTCCACTGTTCCTCATGGTGATTGGCTGAGAGAATCACATGGTCGGGGTCGTGTCGATCGTCAGCGGATCTGACGTGTAATGTGAACCTGACTTTAGTCACATGGATTCACAAGATCTTGTTTCTACAGATCATTACAGTCAGTTCAGCCGTTTCCTCTCACTGAGTCTCTAAACATGTTTTCAGCAGATGATGAGTAGCAGCCGATAACATGAATAAACATGAGCATCTAACCAATACTGCAATCAGTTGCAGTTAGAGAAAGGTTATAATGGTTTGAGATTTCCTCAAAATCTGAAATGTGGTAATCATTTCTGCTCCGGAGGCAAAATGATGAATTTAAAATCAGTTGGCAATCAGTCTAAACTATCGGCCAAGAGAAATCCAGTTTAATCAGTGATGTTTTGTTTAATAGCTTCTGCACATGCAGTAAATCATTTTCAAATGTTCCTTTTTCTGTCATCCTTTGGGAAAGTAGCTGCTATCCCGGGTATAAATTAAATTATTATTTTACCACATGCAATACAAGCCAAGCTGCAGCCAGCAGGTCAGTTTCACCGACCGGTGAGTCAGATGTTCACCGACTGAACAGTTCAAAATGAAATCAGAGCTTGACAGGAAAAGACCCAACGCTCCAAAACTGTTTAAAAGCCTCTATTTTACTGTCTGTTTATAACTGAGAAGAGAAGAGAAGACAAGAGAAGAGAAGAGAAGAGAAGAGAAGAGAAGAGAAGAGAAGAGAAGAGAAGACAAGAGAAGAGAAGAGAAGAGAAGAGAAGAGAAGAGAAGAGAAGCGTAGTGAGTATATAAAAGGGTTTGAGATAAGAAAGTTGCTGATTCAAAACTGCAGACCAACAGGGAAAATGATGCGGAGGAAAGTGAAGCAGTAACACTCCCCCCCCCCCCTCTCCCTCCCTCTCTCTCTCTCTCTCTCTCTCCCCCTCTCTCTCTCCCTCTCTCTCTCTCTCTCTCTCTCTCTCCCTCCCTCCCTCCCTCTCTCTCTCTCTCTCTCCCCCTCTCTCTCTCTCTCTCTCTCCCAGTGAAACTGAGTGAAACTGAGTGGATGTGAAGGAAGTGACATCACTCTGAAGAACCATTTTCGGTTCTCTCTGTATTTTCCAGATTCATAAACAGATTACCGCCTCAGTTTTACCACTTGAGTTATTTTGGCAGCACCGCCTGCTTCTGATCACTGAAATATGATTGATTGTTGATCAGTCAGATCTAGACAGACTGGGATGAAGATCTGTAGGAATAAATTAATAACTGCACAAAAATACCTCAAACTTATTATCTACATTAAAGAAAAGCTTAATTATCAAACCAAATCTGTCTAAAAGCCGCTCTGTCAGAGAGTTTCACTGTTAGTTCTTCATACAGTTTTCTTCTCTCGAGGAGAGAACTTCGTCTTTCTGACATTTCTGGTTTGGATCCATTGTGCTTGTACTTATGTGTGGATGATCAGGGAGTGTTTAATATGTAACACTTTATTTGCATATTGACTTTCATTGGCTGTCACCTGGGCCGCTGCGGACAGTAACGGCACAGTGAAGTGTCTCTGCAGCAGGAACTTCATGAATCACCTCAGATTACTCCGCTTTTCAACTGTCAAAATAGAAACCATCATGTCTAACATTTCACCATGACAGGTTACACAGCGTCCCAGCCTCCCCTACTGTCTGAAACCACAGAATTTGGATCAAGTCAAACCCAAACTGTCATCAGTTCCCCTCTGATGGAGGTTTACTTCACTGAAGCTGAAGCAACAGGAGAAAAGACACAATGTGTTACGATGCTGAGGAGTTTGGTGTCTCTGATCCTGCTCCTGATGCTGCAGTACAGAGAAAACAACAACAGATTTAGGATGTGATCAAACCTCCAGCTGGTTTTCTTTGGTCCAAACCAGAGAGGAAAAGTTTCCTTTATTGTATTTTTGTATTTGGTTCGTTTAGGTTCAAACTGACCAATCAATCACAAGCCAACCAGAGCTTGTAAACAAAAGTCACATGACTCACAGCAGCTTGTTGATTGGACAGTTTGAACCTGTCATCCTGCAGGTTAGAGACTAGACTTCCTGTAACTTTATGTAACATGATGGACTTGTCTGTCTCTTCTTCTGTGGTGTTCACACCAGTTCAGAACACATGAAGAAACAGCTGAATATGAGCATCAGTCCAGACTTCATTTTGTTCTGCTAGGCTTTCTGTCTCCTTCTACCCATAATCCCCTACGGAACAACAGCTGAACAACACACTCGACAGTATATTTGGGGTCTTTTCCTAACGAGCGGCGCCACCAGGACGGAGACAGCCGCCTCACGAGACAGACGAGTCGATCACACTGCGAGAAGCTCCAGGCCGCTCCCTGATAGGAGGCTGGGAATGAGGCTCAAAGTGAACGGTCCAATCACAGCTGTGGAGGCGGATCCAAGGAGGGCCGACAAGCGAGTCGCAACACAGCACTAACCTAAGGTTTAACTCAACCAATCAGATTATTTCTTCTGAGAAATGTTTGTAGAAGTAAAACTCCAACTTTTTCGTCCCTCTGGTGATTTAAATTGCCTCATCTTTACTGATGAAATAATAATATTTCTTGAACAGATGATGTGAGAAATCAAGCTGCTCTGCTCCCATCTGCACCTGTTGCATCTTTCACACCTGAGGGAGGCGAAAATGCTGTGTGTGTCATCAAGTCTTTAAACACAGGTGTGGGTTTGTCCACGCAGCAGCAGACAGAGCGAGGCGTCACTCTGCAGAGCGGAGGAATCCACCGAGGACGAGCAGAGCACCAGCTGCTGCATGAGCGAGAACAAAGGCAAGAATGTAATCGATGATCTTATGGTACAAAAACGCCTCTGCCATTATGATGGAATGAGTGCAGCGAGTGTCTAAATATGTCGTCACTGAAAGAGAGGTGTAGGCGGCACACACACACACACACACACACACACACACACACACACACACACACACACACACACAGATTTGCATTGCGAGCACATGCTACTGACTTGTGTTTATTCCATAGAAAATCCCAAATCCTGACCCTGACTCTCTGATATAAGGTGGATCGTCCTGGTCTCCCCGTCCCTCTGAACATTCAGTCCTCAGAGAGACAGAAACACAAGGACACCCCCCCCCCCCCCTCCACCTGACAGACTGCAGGTAATAAAAGCCCAGAGGCTAAAATTACATTTTACACTGTTAAGGTGAAATTTTTCAGGTTGAATCCAGCCGAGTCTGATCAGAGAGAAAGCCTTGCTGGAAGGTTTCTGCCTGTTTTGTTCGCTGTGTATCTAGAGAGACTCCAGGATGGAAAACGTCATGATGTGTCCCGATGAAGAGCAGGTGAACAGGTCGACTGTTACGGACAGCTTCATATTCATAGAACTTTAATATTGTCCAATCAAAATGAAGCATTGCTCAGCATCCAATAGAAATAACCATCTCATTGTTCTAACATTACTGTGAATCACCAGACGTTCCTATCAATATATTCAAAGTGAATATTACAGTTTCAACATCAACCAATCAGAGACAAGAAAACTGGTCAGGTGACCTGTCCTCAGCCCAAAACATTTCTGAAATGGTCCAACTGCTGCTAAACAGTAAACACAATATATTGATTGAGATATTTGATACTCCACAATATTATGGAATATCAGTCTAGCTCATCCTACCTGCACTACTGATGCAGGATAACTGCATGAAGGGGAACAACAGCTGGTGTCACTGTATATGTGTTAGATATTTTTTCTTTTTTTACACTATGTTTCCAATATTGCCAATATTGGTAGTGGAATGTACATGAGTATGTTGTGAGGAGGTCACAGCTACACTCTGGTACCTCCTCTCGGTCCTCTGGTCTGGTCCATCTGATTTCGAGCAGCACTGGTTCAGCCCTACTGAAAAGCCCAGCTGAGACCCAGCCGACCAACTTCCTTTTCTCTCAGAGGTTCTTGAAAAAGCAGTTTATGTAACAGACTACATGAACAGACATGAGCTTTTTGAAAAATTCCAATCTGGTTTCAGGTCTAAACACAGCACTGAGACTGGGTCTGGGTCCTCTATTATCTTCCCTGTATATGCTCCCACTTGGCCAGATAATTAGGAATCATAACATCTCTTTCCACTGTTATGCTGACGACACTCAGCTTTATTTACCAGTTACCCCGGCTAACACCGCTGGGCTTGACTCACTTAAGGACCGTCTGGGGATACTCCAAAAATTATTGAATCCCTTGATGATCTTGCTAAGAGCGTTAAGCCCTCTGACAAAAATTTGGGAATCATTTTTGATCCTGGCCTAAATTTTGAAAAGCAAATCCAGGGAGTAGGTCGCTCATGCTTCTATCAGCTGAGAAACATCTAAAAAATATGATCTTTTCTGTCATTCCACGACCTTGAAAGAGCTTTCATGCCTTTATCTCCTCCTGGACTCCTGTACCTCTCTGTGGTCCAGCCTCAGTATCGAGGTCCTCTCCAGGCGACAACTGGCTCAGAACGCAGCAGCCAGGATTTTGATCACATCTCTCTCATTTTGGCTTCTCTACACTGGCTGCCAGTCAAATTCAGAATTGATCTACTAATATCTTCTACTTACTTATAAAGCCTTTAATGGTTTAGCCCCCGTATACATCTCTGATCTTCTGAAGCCTTACACAGATCTTCCTCCTTAACGCTGCTCTCCATCCCAAAGTCCAGATTAAAAACCAAAGGTGACGAGTCTTTGCCGTCAGGACCCCGGTCTGTGGAAGAGTCCTGAGGAGATTCAGTCTGCTCTGTGTCATGTTTTAAGACTCGCCTCGAAACATACTTTTATTCAATAGCTTTTACATGATTCTACGGTCTGTCTTTTTTTTAGTATATTTTATTTTGTTTTTATCTCTATTTTATTTATCTATTTTATTCTATTACACTTAATTGACGATTCTGCACTTAATGCCTTCTTATCCTGAAGAAGGCATTAAGTGCCGAAACGTTGATTAAATTCATACTTTTGCATCGGAGTGTAAAGCACTTTGTAACTCTGTTTTTTAAAAGTGCTATGGAAATAAAGTTTATTATTATTATTATTCAACCACCGTGAAATATTCCTTTAAATGCTTCAGAGGAATATTGAATTTATGACGCTACGTTTTATTCTAATTCATTCACCAATCTTTTTTTTCCTCTTCCAGGTATGTTTACATTGATAAGTGTTTTTTTCTTTCAGATTAACATTAATTAGGCTTCCTCCTTTGAAAGCCTGACAGGGAAAAGGTTAAAGGTGTGTTGCCATAGCGATCACATTTACCCGCCTGAGCAAACCCTCCGCCTCCCATTAGAGGAGAACTGCAGCCCATCGTCCCGTCACTGTCCTGCTGGGAGGGGGAGCGGCTCTCACATTACAGGCCTCAGTATCCCTCTGCTCCTCCTCTGCTCCTCCTCTGCTCCTCCTCTGTTTCTCCTCTGCTCCTCCTCTGTTTCTCCTCTGCTCCTCCTCTGTTTCTCCTCTGCTTCTCCTCTGCTCCTCCTCTGTTTCTCCTCTGCTCCTCCTCTGTTTCTCCTCTGCTCCTCCTCTGCTTCTCCTCTGCTCCTCCTCTGCTCCTCCTCTGCTTCTCCTCTGCTCCTCCTCTGCTTCTCCCCTCCTCCTCTGCTCCTCCTGTTTCTCCTCTGCTTCTCTCCTCCTTCTCCTCTGCTTCTCCTCTGTTTCTCTCCTCCTTCTCCTCTGCTTCTCCTCTGTTTCTCTCCTCCTTCTCCTCTGCTCCTCCTCTGCTTCTCTCCTGCTTCTCCTCTGCTTCTCCTCTGTTTCTCTCCTCCTTCTCCTCTGCTTCTCCTCTGCTTCTCCTCTGCTCCTCCTCTGCTTCTCTCCTGCTTCTCCTCTGCTCCTCCTCTGCTCCTCTCCTCCTTCTCCTCTGCTTCTCTCCTGCTTCTCCTCTGCTCCTCCTCTGCTTCTCTCCTCCTTCTCCTCTGTTTCTCTCCTCCTTCTCCTCTGCTCCTCTCCTCCTCCACACAGCCTCTGGAAACAGGCTGCAACTCTATAAAAGCTATCAGCAGCAGAGGATCAGCTGCTGCTCACCGGACCGGACCGGACCGGACCGGACCGGATCGGATCGGACCGGACCGGATCGGACCGGATCGGACCGGATCGGAGCTGAACCTGAACATTTCCGCAGAAAGACGAGGGAACATTTGGCTGAGCGCTGCAGTGTGAACATCAGAGACAACAGGATGTAGAGGTGGAGAAACACATCCAGCCCCGCGGTCGGCTCGATACGCCACACCGCTCAGTCTGAGGTTATCAGGATATTTTTATTTCTGAGGGAAAACCAAAATAAAAGCGCAAATAACAGGTTTCTGAAAGTTTAATTTAAAACTTTTCTCAGATCTTTTTAAAGCCAGTTCAAATAAAATTTAAGACCAATTTCATCCACAAATAACTCTAAAGAATAATAATAAAAAAAAAAGGTAAATCAGTCAATCTGTCTACCAGGGAAATTTCTCCCTAGAGAAGTAGAAGAAAGAGAAGCAGCTCCGCTTCAGACTGGAAAAGATTTAACACTCAAACACATCGACACACAGCAGCGATGGAGGTTTTCTCTGTGATGCTGAAGCTGCTGCAGCCTGAAGACAAAACTCTCACTGACTGGATCACTGACTGGATCACTGACTGGATCACTGACTGGATCACTGACTCACTGTCTGTTTGTCTTGTTGCTGTTTTCTTCCTTCACTGGAAAACCAACATGAAGCACAGCTGAGCTTCTGCAGATCTGCTCTCTGCATGAAGCGGACCACAGGACACTTTCCTGTTCCAGTAACAGTGAAACTGGTAAAACATTCTGTAATAAATCTGATAAGAGTTTCTTTACTGTGCTAGCCTGCAGGGCGTGACACTTTATGTTCATATTCTGTATATCTGGTTGTAAATACTTTCTGTTGCTGCTGCCGTTTCTCACCATTGAAAACGAGAAGCTTCTCTCAGTGTGTTTCTGAGGTTTAAATAAATGCTCAATCAATCAATCAATTAATATGGCCCTCTGCAGACTGCTAATGTGAATTCAATGCACATTGTTTACATTACAATTTATTGCTTTATTTTACAGTTCTTTATGGACTCACCCAGCTGAAACTCTCTGCTGAAAAACTCTGTTCTGAATCACATTTCTCACACATCAGACTGCAGCTGGAACCACAAATCCATGATTCATATCAGTAGGTTCTTTGTATTGTGAGTTTTCATGTCGAACGTTCACTGCATCCCTACAGCATGCAGAGTGAAGTTCTCAGCGACACTTTATTCAGATCCGGTCCAGAGGTGATATCAGCTGACAGACAGCAGGTGTCTCTTGTCCACCTGAAGCCCGGCGGAGCGTCCTCAGCTTCAGGTCTGACTCCATCTCAGCAGACTTCAGCTGAAAACTCCCAAAGAAAACTCTGTTCTGAATCACATTTCTCACACATCGGACCGCAGCTGAAACCACAAACATTTTCCCAACTACTTTGTATCGCGAATTTTCGTGTCCATTCCTAAACATGAAGCTGTTTTCCTTTTGGACCGGAGTTCAGCTGATGAACTCCAGCTGATGTTCCAGAGTGTTTCAGAGTCAAACTGTTGGGGTTTGATGCAGGTGAAGTCGTCCTGCAGTCGCTCACAGAGTTTAAAGGCTTAAATGTGACGTTTCAACTCTTTATCTCCTGACAAATGTTCCATCAAACCACTGAGGATTTCCAGCAGCATCGAAACCTTCAAACGGCCGTTTCCTCCCCCCTCCCTCTCCCCCTCCCTCTCCTCCTCCTCCTCCCCCCTCCCCCTCCCCCTCCCTCTCCTCCTCCTCCTCCTCCTCCTCCTCCTCCTCCTCCTCCTCCACCTTTAACTTTTCACTTTCCCTCTGAATAAACAGACGGTGAATCTCCAGTTACACTGAGCGACTTCTGATCTCTGTTCACAGCAGAGCGGCGACACGAGGCCGACTGCTTCGACTCGTACTGATGACAGACAGATGAGAGAGAGATGAGACAGAGGAAGAGAAAACAGGAAAGAAAGACAGGAGAGGAAGGAACATACCTTTCTTTTTGAGCGTTCAGATTTCTTGGACATATTCTTCATCTTTTTATGAAGATGGAACAACACCTGAAAGTAAAGCAAAGCATAATTAGAAGAGGGAGAATTCTGTGGTATCACTACTGTCCTCGTTCTACCTGTTAGCATTACAGAAGCATCAGTTCTCCAGCCTGTTGACAGCAGAGAAGCATCAGACAGTGTAGAAGTCTTCTTCATGCAGTTATCCCTCATCAGTCTTTGATCAGCATCACAGATCATTCCCTCTATAAAGTCCCACATCATGTAAAGCAGGCCTCCCTCTCCTCTGTGATGATAAAGGAGTTGGATGTGTATCTAAACATGGTGAAAGCATCAAAACTAAATCCACACAATCCATATTAGAAAAGCGAGCCTCTAAACGAGCCGTTTGGACTTCCGTAACTTTGCGGCGTCACAAAGGTTCGCTCATTATCATTTCTGTAAGAAATAATAGACTAACAAAGTGTTTTTTTCAAAGCGGTCGAGCGGTCGTCGTCGTTTATTACCGGAGAGTTTTCCCTACCTGTAGCCGCCGGGCCGCGGCGTCTCACGTTTCGCTCTCGAAACGGTTAGCCGATCGGAACGGAGGGTCGTGAATATTAATGAGCCTTAAAGACACGGAGACAGAAACGGCCTGTTCTTGGTAAGGCTCAGAGAGATGCTGGAAAATGAACGTGGAGAAATGGATTGAGAGTGTTTTTGGTTCATGACACCACACACACAGCTCTGAATGGACCTCAACACACAAAATAAAACTCTGGACAGTGGAGGATATGGAGCTTTAATGTTACAGAGACAAATTTGTATTAACAACAAAACTCTGTCTCTCAGCCATCGAGCTCCAGACTGAGAGGAAAACACAATCTGGTTTTCCAGACAGAGCCACAGAGCAGCAGATTATCAGCCTGCAGGATAAA
The DNA here is from genome assembly GCF_048128805.1 of Centroberyx gerrardi. Lineage (NCBI taxonomy): Eukaryota > Metazoa > Chordata > Actinopteri > Beryciformes > Berycidae > Centroberyx > Centroberyx gerrardi. The sequence continues at coordinate 37,866,671 of NC_135997.1, forward strand.
GAGAGACTTCAGCGGCTTCAGTTTCAGCTAACATGATGACAAGCTGACAGAAATACCAAATATATATTTGTTCACAACACAATCTAGAAATATCAGCTGGGTTTGGATGTGAACCTAGCAGCATGGATGATGATGCGTCTCCACCAGCAGCTCTATCAGACAGTGACTTCTTCAAGTTCTAACTTTAGTTAATAAGCAAAGTGAAAGAAAAAAAAGGACGCTGTTACAGTACATCTGCAGACTTGTTGGATCAGGTCTGACACTGGGAGAGTCTCTCTTAATGTCAGTTTATTCCTCTATGAAAAACACATGAAATCCATCCATCAGTGTTTTTACAGCCGGACTGAACCTTGAAAACAGACTGAACCTTTAAAACAGACAGACTGAACCTTTAAAACAGACTGAACCTTTAAAACAGACTGAACCTTTAAAACAGACAGACTGAACCTTTAAAACAGACTGAACCTTTAAAACACACAGACTGAACCTTTAAAACAGACTGAACCTTTAAAACAGACTGAACCTTTAAAACACACAGACTGAACCTTTAAAACACACAGACTGAACCTTTAAAACAGACTGAACCTTTAAAACAGACGGACTGAACCTTTAAAACAGACAGACTGAACCTTTAAAACACACGGACTGAACCTTTAAAACAGACAGACTGAACCTTTAAAACACACGGACTGAACCTTTAAAACACACGGACTGAACCTTTAAAACACACGGACTGAACCTTTAAAACAGACAGACTGAACCTTTAAAACACACGGACTGAACCTTTAAAACAGACAGACTGAACCTTTAAAACACACGGACTGAACCTTTAAAACAGACAGACTGAACCTTTAAAACACACGGACTGAACCTTTAAAACACACGGACTGAACCTTTAAAACAGACAGACTGAACCTTTAAAACAGACTGAACCTTTAAAACAGACAGACTGAACCTTTAAAACACACGGACTGAACCTTTAAAACACACGGACTGAACCTTTAAAACACACGGACCTTTAAAACAGACAGACTGAACCTTTAAAACACACGGACTGAACCTTTAAAACACACGGACTGAACCTTTAAAACACACGGGCTGAACCTTTAAAACACACGGACTGAACCTTTAAAACACACGGACTGAACCTTTAAAACACACAGACTGAACCTTTAAAACACACGGACTGAACCTTTAAAACACACGGACTGAACCTTTAAAACACACAGACTGAACCTTTAAAACACACGGACTGGGAGGAGTTGTTGTCTCAGTGGAAAAACAGAGTTCAGCTGCAGGTCTTGATGTTTCTGTATCAGCAGACTGAAGGATCAGCTGAGTCTGAAGGTCCAAAGAGCGTTACGCACAGCGGCGTCAAGCTAAACACAGTTAGACCGGACAAGAGCGGAAACTACACTGATCTGCCTTCAAAATAAAAGCATACACTTTGACACCTATGGTTTAATGCTGCATTCCTTTGCACTCGGAACTCTCTTGAGAAAAACGACTTCCGACACGGAAAAGTGCAACAGAACGGCCGTTCAACATCTATTCCGGCCGAGTTCTCCGACATAACCACAGCTGGCGTTACAGCGGTATGACGTCACAGCTTAACGTTACTAGAGCGTTGTCAGATAGCTAACGTTAACATCAGTGGGAAAGAGTGTTGCCTTCATGTTTTCCAGAGCAGACGCACTGGAACGCATTTAGATCGGAAGTCTATAATTCCAATTTGGGACTATCGACTTCCGACTTCTAATGGAATGCAGCAATAGATTATATTTGGATATAAGGAAAGCACACAGCGATTATTGTGACTGACCTGACTGTCGGGACTGGAGCTCATATTGTCGGCTATTGGCTTTAGGAACAAACAGTATATCCTTCTAAACTGCGTGGTGAAGCTGTTGTGTTTGAGTCTGTGGAGTTTGTCATGTTGCACGGGACTATATGGGTATAAAATATGCTGTGGAAAGGACATTTTGGAAAACTGCATTTTAACTTCCTACAGATTCCCCCATAAGTCTTTTTTTTTTTTTACTTTGGTACTCAGTAAAGGTTTTATTTTGAAAGTTATAATTGGAAGTGTTAGTCTTTATTCCGGCTAACTTGACACTTGGTTTTACGCGCAGGGTTTATGGCAGCGCAGCGCCTTCGCCCTTTGATCTTCCCGTGCGGTTGTTAATAAGATTTTACTGTTAATGAAAGTCAAACATTAGCTCCGGGCTCACCTTGGTGTAGCAGCAGGTGATGAGCAGCAGAGGCAGCAGGTAGCCGATCACCAGGATGGTCACCTTGTAAGTCTGTTTGGAGGCGCCGAACCACTTCTCCCAGCAGAACGTGCTGTTCGGGGCTTTGGGGTGGCTCGTGAGGATCTGGTGCTGAGCCACCGGCACCGAGAAGATGAACGACAGCGTCCAGATCGCGCACACTCCGGCCAGCGCGTTCCGCCGGCTGCGGATGCACGGAGACTTCTTGGAGTGAACCACGGCGATGTACCGGTCCACCGACATGGCCACCAGGGTGAAGATGCTCACCAGCATGCTCACCATCACGAAGTAGTGGCCGAACTTACACAGGAAGGCTCCGAAGATCCACTCCGGCAGAGAGTAGATGGTCGCGTGCAGCGGGACGCAGAACAGCAGGAAGCTCAGGTCCGCGATGCTCAGGTTCAGGATGAAGATGTTGGTCGTGCTCCTCGAGCGCTTCCCGGGTTTGATCTTCCCGATCACCACCATGACCAGAGTGTTCCCCACCACGCCGAGCAGGAAGATCAGGCCGAAAACGAGCGGGACGATGACGGCCTCCGGGCTGGCCTGCCCCTCCCCGGAGCCCCGGTCCGACCGGTTCGAGTCCAGGACTTCAGTCCAGACTGAGGACTCGTTGCTCGGCAGCAGCATGGCTCCGCCGCCGGAGTTCGGGAATGTCAAACAGCAACTAGAACACAGTTCTACTGAAACAACTAGAACACAGTTCTACTGAAACAACTAGAACACAGTTCTACTGAAACAACTAGAACACTCTGTGACACAGCAGCCATGATAACAGCTGTAACTCAAACTGCAGCTGTCCTGTTCCACCTGCGGCAGCGCGCGCTCGTGCCTCCAAACCGGCTGAGTGAACCAGTCAAGTCAGCCAGAATAAAATATACCACTTCCGGCCAAAGTTTTCCAAAATTAAAGCACGTACCTACCAGCACAAGTCATTAACATGACGTCATCTTTTACGTATCTATGTTATAGCAGCACTTTCGCTTTGTATTAGTAATTCCGTTCAACATTTTGTCGCTCTGCACAATCACAATAATCAATTGTTTTATTTTCAAAGTGACACATTTGACGGTTTTATCTTGGAGC